>NW_027423691.1:0-127500 GCF_048934315.1 Petromyzon marinus | reverse complement strand
CACCATCACCACCACCATCACCACCACCCCCACCACCATCACCACCACCATCACCATCACCACCATCACCATCACCACCACCATCACCATCACCCCCACCACCACCCCCATCACCACCACCATCACCACCACTCCCACCACCACCCCCACCACCCCCACCACCACCACCACTACCACCCCCACCACCCCCCCACCACCACCACCACCACCACCCCACCACCACCACCACCACCATTGTGCCAGGAGTTGCTGCTCTAGCGCACGGTGCGTACGCACGCGGGATGTTTGTAGGAACACCGACAGATGGTTCTGTGGGATCTCTGCGAGACGAGACCGAGTGGAGTGGGAACCGATCCGGTGATTGGAGGTGTCCTGCACGTGGCGAATATTTGAATAATGCAAAGCTGCTACTTTTGAAATTGTGTTATTCCCCCGTTCGTCTGCTTCAGTGTCATCTTGTTCTAGGACCTTTCTCCTGCAGGCTCCTCCTCCCCCTCCTACGGTTCCGCCCACCTCCACCTTTGGAGAGGCGCGTTGAGAGCGCCGGGCCGCGGCCGTGAACGACTCCCCACGTGCGGCGACGGAGCTTTGCCGGTGTTCGTCGGAGCCCCTCGCCGACTTCGCCTGCCCCCCCGGCGGTCCGCTAATGCGCCGCGTGGGGGGATTGTCGCCTCCCCGTGTGCACGGATGCCGATCCCTCCCCGCCGTGAGCGAGGGCGCCCCGCACGCGAGGAGGATGGGCGGCGGCGGCGGCGGCGGCGGCGGCGGCGGCAAGGACGGCATCGGCCCGCCCGACCGCGACGTCCGTCGGGGTGACGGTGCGGCGACTCCGACCGCCCCCCGCTGACGAAGCGACGGTGGCCGTGGGGATTCCGGGGAGAGGGGTGAGGCGCACGGCCGAGATCTAGCGACAGGCGATCGTCGTTCCCGCTCGGCTTCCACCAAGACCCCGGTACTGGTGAGCTGCGCGTCAACCTCACGGCTCGTGGTCACGTTGGGGGGCTGCACCAGGGGAAGGCGACGACTGGACATGAGTGAAACTATTGGGCATCTCTAAAACTATTGGGCATCTGTGAAACTATTGGGCATCTGTAAAACTATTGGGCATTTGTGAAACTATTGGGCATCTGTAAAACTATTGGGCATCTCTAAAACTATTGGGCATCTCTAAAACTATTGGGCATCTGTGAAACTATTGGGCATCTGTGAAACTATTGGGCATCTGTAAAACTATTGGGCATCTGTGAAACTATTGGGCATCTCTAAAACTATTGGGCATCTGTAAAACTATTTGGCATCTGTAAAACTATTTGGCATCTGTAAAACTATTGGGCATCTGTGAAACTATTGGGCATCTGTAAAACTATTGGGCATCTGTGAAACTATTGGGCATCTCTAAAACTATTGGGCATCTGTAAAACTATTGGGCATCTGTAAAACTATTGGGCATCTGTGAAACTATTGGGCATCTCTAAAACTATTGGGCATCTGTAAAACTATTTGGCATCTGTAAAACTATTGGGCATCTGTAAAACTATTGGGCATCTGTAAAACTATTGGATATCTGTAAAACTATTGGGCATCTCTGAAACTATTGGGCACCTCTGAAACTATTGGACATCTCTGAAACTATTGTATATCTGTAAAACTATTGGGCATCTCTGAAACTATTGGGCACCTCTGAAACTATTGGACATCTCTGAAACTATTGTATATCTGTAAAACTATTGGACATCTCTGAAACTATTGGGCATCTGCAAAACTATTGGGCATCTGTGAAACTATTGGACATCTGTAAAACTATTGGTCATCTGTAAAACTATTGGGCATCTGTAAAACTATTGGGCATCTGTAAAACTATTGGGAATCTGTAAAACTATTGGACATCTCTGAAACTATTGGGACATCTGTAAAACTATTGGGCATCTGTAAAACTATTGGGCATCTGTAAAACTATTGGACATCTCTGAAACTATTGGGCATCTGTAAAACTATTGGACATCTCTGAAACTATTGGGCATCTGTAAAACTATTGGGCATCTCTGAAACTATTGGACATCTGTAAAACTATTGGGACATATGTGAACCTATTGGGACATCTGTAAAACTATTGGGCATCTGTGAAACTATTGGACATCTCTGAAATGATTGGGCATCTCTGAAACTATTGGGCATCTCTGAAACTATTGGACATCTCTGAAACTATTGGACAACTGTTATAATTATTTTACATTTGTGAAAAAGAGCTTCATAGCTCATCGTATTCCTCCAGTATAAATAAAGATTCTGATTCTGGCTGCAGTGCCACGGTGCGCAGCGATGATTCTACCACAGGCCGTGCCGACGAATGTGGCCTTGGGATCGCTCCCCGTAGAACTTTCATTGGTAAAGATTCACACGAGGGTGCACACCAGGTCGTCAAATAACCACCTGGTCCGGTTTGGAAATGTCGCTGTTGCTGTGGCCGAAGACTGCCGGGCGTGTTGCTGGCCAATCGTTTCAAAGACATCCCAATAGGTTTTGTAGTGAGTCTAACCGAATCGCGAGACGTTGCCTTGGGAGCAACGCTATTCATTAAATCGACGTAACACAACGCCACCCACACTTTGGGTGTTGAGTGCTCACCTGGCCACGCCACGACAGAACTGGACAAGGTTCCCTATCCCCGGCCCGGACTCCATGAGCCGGGTCCTGGACCGCGTGGCCAGAGGCTTCGTTTACCCCACCGTGGATCTTCATCGCCAGCAACACGAAGGACCCCCGAGCCCCTTCACGGGGGCCCCCCCCCCCATTACATCGGCCTGGGGCTGGGCCCGGCTCCACCCCTTGCCCCGCCCACCTTCCAGACCTCTCCGGCTCTTTCCCAAAGGGCTCCCCGAGAGCTCCTCTAGACCACGTGACCGCCCAGCGGCCCCCCCCCCCGGTCCACCGGCGGGCCCCCCCCCCCGCCCGATATCGTCCGGTCGCGCGTCGGCAGGTCAGCCGGCGTACCGTGCCCCAACGTGACCCTGGCTGGCCGACGCTCAACCCAGGCCCCGCCGGGGCCGGTGGTACTACGATCAGTGAGCGGGGCTGCACGTGATGGCAACACGTTACCCGCCGTGGCTTCGTAAGCCCGGCGCCACGCGGTGACGGTCGCAGTCACCGCAGATTCGCAGATATTCCCAATGGTTTCACGGATGTCCCCTTAGTTTAGATTCACAGATATTCCCAATGGTTTTATGGATGTCCCCTTAGTTTAGTTTCACAGATATTCCCAATGGTTTCACGGATGTCCCCTTAGTTTAGATTCACAGATATTCCCAATGGTTTTATGGATGTCCCCTTAGTTTAGTTTCACAGATATTCCCAATGGTTTCACGGATGTCCCCTTAGTTTAGTTTCACAGATATTCCCAATGGTTTTACGGATGTCCCCTTAGTTTAGTTTCACAGATATTCCCAATGGTTTCACGGATGTCCCAGTTTAGTTTCACAGATATTCCCAATGGTTTCACGGATGTCCCCTTAGTTTAGTTTCACAGATGTCCAGGCGGTTTCACAGATTTAACACGTAGGCTTTCGTGACCAACATCGTCCACAATATATATATTTTTTCATGCGCGCGCTGTGCCAGCCTTCATGGACGCTGCTAGTCGCCAACAGCGCGAGCACCGACAGCCATGCTAACTATACGGGGGGGTGGGGGGATTTTTGTCTTTATCCACAGACACCAAAGCCTCCTGCCCTGAGCAAGAGCATCTCGGATGTCTGGAGCAGGATGAGGGAGCCAGTTAAAAGGGTAAAAACCTATTCCTGTATCTTGTTACTGGCAAAGGAGGTCCCATAATGTAAATGCTCACCCCGAGCCCTCAATACTCTGATAGTGGCGCTGTTTTTGAGTTGTACGCCTTTTGGCGTCTTCTGGTCCAACACCAATGGAGACTAAAGGGCTCTTAAGAAAAGCCGTCTCGGGTGTGGACCAATCAAATTCAAGGACAGTGCCAATATTATTATCTGAGTTGTCTTTTGTTTTGTTTGCATTTTGACTGCTTGTGTTGTGGTTATTGCAAACATGATGCCTTGAATAAAGGTGTCAGTTTTTGTGCCAGTTAAAAGGGTAAAACCTATTCCTATACTGGGACATCTGTTAAACTCCTGGGACATCTGTGAAACTATTGGGACATCTGTGAAACTACTGGGACATCTGTCAAACTACTGGGACATCTGTTAAACTACTGGACATCTATTAAACTATTGGGACATCTGTGAAACTATGGGGACATATGTTAACCTACTGGGATATTTGTAAAACTACTGGGACATCTGTGAAACTATTGGGACATCTGTGAAACTTTGGGGACATCTGTTAACCTACTGGGACATCTGTGAAACTATTGGGACATCTGTTAAACTACTGGGACATCTGTGAAACTACTGGGACATCTGTGAAACTACTGGGACATCTGTGAAACTACTGGGACATCTGTTAAACTATTGGAACATCTGTTAAACTACTGGTACATCTGTGAAACTATTGGGACATCTGGGAAACTATTGGGACATCTGTGAAACTATGGGGACATCTGTGAAACTAATGGGACATATGTGAAACTATTGGGAAATGTGTAAAACTACTGGTACATATGTGAAACTATTGGGAAATCTGTGAAACTATTGGGACATCTGTTAAACTACTGGGACATCTGTGAAAATATGGGGACATCTGTAAAACTAATGGGACATATGTGAAACTATTGGGGCGTCTGTGAAACTACTGGGACATGTGTGAAACTACTGGGACATCTGTAAAACTATTGGGACATCTGTTAAACTATTGGGACATCTGTGAAACTATGGGGACATCTGTGAAACTAATGGGACATATGTGAAACTATTGGGAGATCTGTGAAACTACTGGTGCATCTGTGAAACTATGGGGACATCTGTTAACCTACTGGGATGTCTGTAAAACTTCTGGGACATCTGTGAAACTATTGGGACATCTGTGAAACTATTGGGATATCTGTGAAACTACTGGTACATCTGTGAAACTATTGGGACATCTGTGAAACTACTGGGACATCTGTGAAACTACTTGGACATCTGTGAAACTATCGAGACATCTGTTAACCTACTGGGACATCTGTGAAACTATTGGGACATCTGTTAAACTACTGGGACATCTGTGAAAATACTGGGACATCTGTGAAACTACTGGGACATATGTGAAACTATTGGGAAATGTGTAAAACTACTGGGACATATGTGAAACTATTGGGAAATCTGTGAAACTATTGGGACATCTGTGAAACTATTGGGACATCTGTGAAACTACTGGTACATCTGTGAAACTATGGGGACATCTGTTAACCTACTGGGATATCTGTAAAACTACTGGGACATCTGTTAACTATTGGGACATCTGTGAAACTATGGGGACATCTGTTAACCTACTGGGACATCTGTGAAACTATTGGCACATCTATGAAACTAGTGGGACATCTGTGAAACTATGGGGACATCTGTTAACCTACTGGGACATCTGTGAAACTATTGGGACATCTGTTAAACTACTGGGACATCTGTGAAACTACGGGGACATCTGTGAAACTACTGGGACATCTGTGAAACTACTGGGACATCTGTTAAACTATGGGAACATCTGTTAAACTACTGGGACATCTGTTAAACTATTGGAACATCTGTTAAACTACTGTTACATCTGTGAAACTATTGGGACATCTGGGAAACTATTGGGACATCTGTGAAACTATGTGGACATCTGTGAAACTAATGGGACATATGTGAAACTATTGGGAAATGTGTAAAACTACTGGTACATATGTGAAACTATTGGGAATTCTGTGAAACTATTGGGACATCTGTTAAACTACTGGGACATCTGTGAAACTATGGGGACATCTGTAAAACTAATGGGACATATGTGAAACTATTGGGGCGTCTGTGAAACTACTGGGACATGTGTGAAACTACTGGGACATCTGTAAAACTACTGGGACATCTGTTAAACTATTGGGACATCTGTGAAACTATGGGGACATCTGTGAAACTAATGGGACATATGTGAAACTATTGGGAGATCTGTGAAACTACTGGTACATCTGTGAAACTATCGGGACATCTGTTAACCTACTGGGATGTCTGTAAAACTTCTGGGACATCTGTGAAACTATTGGGACATCTGTGAAACTACTGGTACATCTGTGAAACTATTGGGACATCTGTGAAACTACTGGGACATCTGTTAACCTACTGGGACATCTGTGAAACTATTGGGACATCTGTGAAACTACTGGGACATCTGTTAAACTATTGGAACATCTGTTAAACTACTGGTACATCTGTGAAACTTTTGGGACATCTGGGAAACTATTGGCACATCTGTGAAACTATGGGGACATCTGTGAAACTAATGGGACATATGTGAAACTATTGGGAAATGTGTAAAACTACTGGGACATATGTGAAACTATTGGGAAATCTGTGAAACTATTGGGACATCTGTGAAACTATTGGGACATCTGTGAAACTACTGGTACATCTGTGAAACTATGGGGACATCTGTTAACCTACTGGGATATCTGTAAAACTACTGGGACATCTGTTAACTATTGGGACATCTGTGAAACTATGGGGACATCTGTTAACCTACTGGGACATCTGTGAAACTATTGGCACATCTATGAAACTAGTGGGACATCTGTGAAACTATGGGAACATCTGTTAACCTACTGGGACATCTGTGAAACTATTGGGACATCTGTTAAACTACTGGGACATATGTGAAACTACTGGGACATCTTTGAAACTACTGGGACATCTGTGAAACTACTGGGACATCTGTTAAACTATTGGAACATCTGTTAAACTACTGGTAAATCTGTGAAACTATTGGGACATCTGGGAAACTTTTGGGACATCTGTGAAACTATGGGGACATCTGTGAAACTAATGGGACATATGTGAAACTATTGGGACATCTGTGAAACTATTGGGACATCTGTGAAACTATTGGGACATCTGTGAAACTACTGGTACATCTGTGAAACTATGGGGACATCTGTGAAACTATGGGGACATCTGTAAAACTAATGGGACATATGTGAAACTATTGGGAAATGTGTAAAACTACTGGTACATATGTGAAACTATAGGGAAATCTGTGAAACTATTGGGACATCTGTTAAACTACTGGGACATCTGTGAAACTATGGGGACATCTGTAAAACTACTGGGACATATGTGAAACTATTGGGGCGTCTGTGAAACTACTGGGACATGTGTGAAATTACTGGGACATCTGTAAAACTACTGGGACATCTGTTAAACTATTGGGACATCTGTGAAACTATGGGGACATCTGTGAAACTAATGGGACATATGTGAAACTATTGGGAGATCTGTGAAACTACTGGTACATCTGTGAAACTATTGGGACATCTGTTAACCTACTGGGATGTCTGTAAAACTTCTGGGACATCTGTGAAACTATTGGGACATCTGTGAAACTATTGGGACATCCGTGATACTACTGGTATATCTGTGAAACTATTGGGACATCTGTGAAACTATGGGGACATCTGTGAAACAAATGGGACATAGGTGAAACTATTGGGACATCTGTGAAACTATTGGGACATCTGTGAAACTATGGGGTCATCTGTGAAACTAATGGGACATATGTGAAACTATTGGGACATCTGTGAAACTATTGGGACATCTGTGAAACTATTGGGACATCTGTGAAACTACTGGTACATCTGTGAAACTATGGGGACATCTGTGAAACTATGGGGACATCTGTAAAACTAATGGGACATATGTGAAACTATTGGGGCGTCTGTGAAACTACTGGGACATGTGTGAAACTACTGGGACATCTGTAAAACTACTGGGACATCTGTTAAACTATTGGGACATCTGTGAAACTATGGGGACATCTGTGAAACTAATGGGACGTATGTGAAACTATTGGGAGATCTGTGAAACTACTGGTACATCTGTGAAACTATTGGGACATCTGTGAAACTATGGGGACATCTGTGAAACAAATGGGACATAGGTGAAACTATTGGGACATCTGTGAAACTATTGGGACATCTGTGAAACTATGGGGTCATCTGTGAAACTAATGGGACATATGTGAAACTATTGGGACATCTGTGAAACTATTGGGACATCTGTGAAACTATTGGGACATCTGTGAAACTACTGGTACATCTGTGAAACTATGCGGACATCTGTGAAACTATTGGGACATCTATGAAACTAGTGGGACATCTGTGAAACTATGGGGACATCTGTTATCCTACTGGGCCATCTGTGAAACTACTGGGACATCTGTGAAACTACTGAGACATCTGTGAAACTACTGGGACATCTGTTAAACTATTGGAACATCTGTTAAACTACTGGTACATCTGTGAAACTATTGGGACATCTGGGAAACTATTGGGACATCTGTGAAACTATGTGGACATCTGTGAAACTACTGGGACATCTGTGAAACTACTGGGACATCTGTTAAACTATTGGAACATCTGTTAAACTGCTGGGACATCTGTTAAACTATTGGAACATCTGTTAAACTACTGTTACATCTGTGAAACTATTGGGACATCTGGGAAACTATGTGGACATCTGTGAAACTAATGGGACATATGTGAAACTATTGGGAAATGTGTAAAACTACTGGTACATATGTGAAACTATTGGGAAATCTGTGAAACTATTGGGACATCTGTTAAACTACTGGGACAGCTGTGAAACTATGGGGACATCTGTAAAACTAATGGGACATTTGTGAAACTATTGGGGCGTCTGTGAAACTACTGGGACATGTGTGAAACTACTGGGACATCTGTAAAACTACTGGGACATCTGTTAAACTATTAGGACATCTGTGAAACTATGGGGACATCTGTGAAACTAATGGGACATATGTGAAACTATTGGGAGATTTGTGAAACTACTGGTACATCTGTGAAACTATCGGGACATCTGTTAACCTACTGGGATGTCTGTAAAACTTCTGGGACATCTGTGAAACTATTGGGACATCTGTGAAACTACTGGTATATCTGTGAAACTATTGGGACATCTGTGAAACTACTGGGACATCTGTTAACCTACTGGGACATCTGTGAAACTATTGGGACATCTGTGAAACTACTGGGACATCTGTTAAACTATTGGAACATCTGTTAAACTACTGGTACATCTGTGAAACTTTTGGGACATCTGGGAAACTATTGGCACATCTGTGAAACTATGGGGACATCTGTGAAACTAATGGGACATATGTGAAACTATTGGGAAATGTGTAAAACTACTGGGACATATGTGAAACTATTGGGAAATCTGTGAAACTATTGGGACATCTGTGAAACTATTGGGACATCTGTGAAACTACTGGTACATCTGTGAAACTATGGGGACATCTGTTAACCTACTGGGATATCTGTAAAACTACTGGGACATCTGTTAACTATTGGGACATCTGTGAAACTATGGGGACATCTGTTAACCTACTGGGACATCTGTGAAACTATTGGCACATCTATGAAACTAGTGGGACATCTGTGAAACTATGGGGACATCTGTTAACCTACTGGGACATCTGTGAAACTATTGGGACATCTGTTAAACTACTGGGACATATGTGAAACTACTGGGACATCTGTGAAACTACTGGGACATCTATGAAACTACTGGGACATCTGTTAAACTATTGGAACATCTGTTAAACTACTGGTAAATCTGTGAAACTATTGGGACATCTGGGAAACTATTGGGACGTCTGTGAAACTATGGGGACATCTGTGAAACTAATGGGACATATGTGAAACTATTGGGAAATGTGTAAAACTACTGGTACATATGTGAAACTATAGGAAAATCTGTGAAACTATTGGGACATCTGTTAAACTACTGGGACATCTGTGAAACTATGGGGACATCTGTAAAACTAATGGGACATATGTGAAACTATTGGGGCGTCTGTGAAACTACTGGGACATGTGTGAAACTACTGGGACATCTGTAAAACTACTGGGACATCTGTTAAACTATTGGGACATCTGTGAAACTATGGGGACATCTGTGAAACTAATGGGACATATGTGAAACTATTGGGAGATCTGTCAAACTACTGGTACATCTGTGAAACTATCGGGACATCTGTTAACCTACTGGGATGTCTGTAAAACTTCTGGGACATCTGTGAAACTATTGGGACATCTGTGAAACTATTGGGACATCCGTGAAACTACTGGTACATCTGTGAAACTATTGGGACATCTGTGAAACTATGGGGACATCTGTGAAACAAATGGGACATAGGTGAAACTATTGGGACATCTGTGAAACTATTGGGACATCTGTGAAACTATGGGGTCATCTGTGAAACTAATGGGACATATGTGAAACTATTGGGACATCTGTGAAACTATTGGGACATCTGTGAAACTATTGGGACATCTGTGAAACTACTGGTACATCTGTGAAACTATGGGGACATCTGTGAAACTATGGGGACATCTGTAAAACTAATGGGACATATGTGAAACTATTGGGGCATCTGTGAAACTACTGGGACATGTGTGAAACTACTGGGACATCTGTAAAACTACTGGGACATCTGTTAAACTATTGGGACATCTGTGAAACTATGGGGACATCTGTGAAACTAATGGGACATATGTGAAACTATTGGGAGATCTGTCAAACTACTGGTACATCTGTGAAACTATCGGGACATCTGTTAACCTACTGGGATGTCTGTAAAACTTCTGGGACATCTGTGAAACTATTGGGACATCTGTGAAACTATTGGGACATCCGTGAAACTACTGGTACATCTGTGAAACTATTGGGACATCTGTGAAACTATGGGGACATCTGTGAAACAAATGGGACATAGGTGAAACTATTGGGACATCTGTGAAACTATTGGGACATCTGTGAAACTATGGGGTCATCTGTGAAACTAATGGGACATATGTGAAACTATTGGGACATCTGTGAAACTATTGGGACATCTGTGAAACTATTGGGACATCTGTGAAACTACTGGTACATCTGTGAAACTATGGGGACATCTGTGAAACTATGGGGACATCTGTAAAACTAATGGGACATATGTGAAACTATTGGGGCATCTGTGAAACTACTGGGACATGTGTGAAACTACTGGGACATCTGTAAAACTACTGGGACATCTGTTAAACTATTGGGACATCTGTGAAACTATGGGGACATCTGTGAAACTAATGGGACGTATGTGAAACTATTGGGAGATCTGTGAAACTACTGGTACATCTGTGAAACTATCGGGACATCTGTTAACCTACTGGGATGTCTGTAAAACTTCTGGGACATCTGTGAAACTATTGGGACATCTGTGAAACTATTGGGACATCTGTGAAACTACTGGTACATCTGTGAAACTATTGGGACATCTGTGAAACTATGGGGACATCTGTGAAACAAATGGGACATAGGTGAAACTATTGGGACATCTGTGAAACTATTGGGACATCTGTGAAACTATGGGGTCATCTGTGAAACTAATGGGACATATGTTAAACTATTGGGACATCTGTGAAACTATTGGGACATCTGTGAAACTATTGGGACATCTGTGAAACTACTGGTACATCTGTGAAACTATGCGGACATCTGTGAAACTATTGGGACATCTATGAAACTAGTGGGACATCTGTGAAACTATGGGGACATCTGTTATCCTACTGGGCCATCTGTGAAACTACTGGGACATCTGTGAAACTACTGAGACATCTGTGAAACTACTGGGACATCTGTTAAACTATTGGAACATCTGTTAAACTACTGGTACATCTGTGAAACTATTGGGACATCTGGGAAACTATTGGGACATCTGTGAAACTATGGGGACATCTGTGAAACTAATGGGACATATGTGAAACTATTGGGAAATGTGTAAAACTACTGGTACATATGTGAAACTATTGGGAAATCTGTGAAACTATTGGGACATGTGTGAAACTACTGGTACATCTGTGAAACTATGGGGACATCTGATAACCTACTGGGATATCTGTAAAACTACTGGGACATCTGTTAACTATTGGGACATCTGCGAAACTATGGGGACATCTGTTAACCTACTGGGACATCTGTGAAACTACTGGGACATCTGTGAAACTACTGGGACATCTGTAAAACTACTGAGACATATGTGAACCTACTGGGACATCTGTAAAACTACTGGGACATCTGTTAAACTATTGGGACATCTGTGAAACTATGGGGACATCTGTGAAACTAATGGGACATATGTGAAACTATTGGGAGATCTGTGAAACTACTGGTACATCTGTGAAACTATCGGGACATCTGTTAACCTACTGGGATGTCTGTAAAACTTCTGGGACATCTGTGAAACTATTGGGACATCTGTGAAACTATTGGGACATCTGTGAAACTACTGGTACATCTGTGAAACTATTGGGACATCTGTGAAACTACTGGGACATCTGTGAAACTACTGGGACATCTGTGAAACTATCGGGACATCTGTTAACCTACTGGGACATCTGTGAAACTATTGGGACATCTGTTAAACTACTGGGACATCTGTGAAACTACTGTGACATCTGTGAAACTACTGGGACATCTGTGAAACTACTGGGACATCTGTTAAACTATTGGAACATCTGTTAAACTACTGGTACATCTGTGATACTATTGGGACATCTGGGAAACTATTGGCACATCTGTGAAACTATGGGGACATCTGTGAAACTAATGGGACATATGTGAAACTATTGGGAAATGTGTAAAACTACTGGGACATATGTGAAACTATTGGGAAATCTGTGAAACTATTGGGACATCTGTGAAACTATTGGGACATCTGTGAAACTACTGGTACATCTGTGAAACTATGGGGACATCTGTTAACCTACTGGGATATCTGTAAAACTACTGGGACATCTGTTAACTATTGGGACATCTGTGAAACTATGGGGACATCTGTTAACCTTCCTGGACATCTGTGAAACTATTGGCACATCTATGAAACTAGTGGGACATCTGTGAAACTATGGGGACATCTGTTAACCTACTGGGATATCTGTAAAACTACTGGGACATCTGTTAACTATTGGGACATCTGTGAAACTATGGGGACATCTTTTAACCTACTGGGACATCTGTGAAACTATTGGGACATCTATGAAACTAGTGGGACATCTGTGAAACTATGGGGACATCTGTTAACCTACTGGGACATCTTTCAAACTATTGGTACATCTGTTAAACTACTGGGACATCTGTGAAACTACTGGGACATCTGTGAAACTACTGGGACATCTGTGAAACTACTGTGACATCTGTTAAACTATTGGAACATCTGTTAAACTACTGGTATATCTGTGAAACTATTGGGACATCTGGGAAACTATTGGGACATCTGTGAAACTATGGGGACATCTGTGAAACTAATGGGACATATGTGAAACTATTGGGAAATGTGTAAAACTACTGGTACATATGTGAAACTATTGGGAAATCTGTGAAACTATCGGGACATCTGTTAACCTACTGGGATGTCTGTAAAACTTCTGGGACATCTGTGAAACTATTGGGACATCTGTGAAACTATTGGGACATCTGCGAAACTACTGGTACATCTGTGAAACTATTGGGACATCTGTGAAACTATGGGGACATCTGTGAAACAAATGGCACATAGGTGAAACTATTGGGACATCTGTGAAACTATTGGGACATCTGTGAAACTATGGGGTCATCTGTGAAACTAATGGGACATATGGGAAACTATTGGGACATCTGTGAAACTATTGGGACATCTGTGAAACTATTGGGACTCCTGTGAAACTACTGGTACATCTGTGAAACTATGGGGATATCTGTTAACCTACTGGGACATCTGTGAAACTATTGGGACATCTGTTAAACTATTGGGACATCTGTGAAACTACTGGAACATCTGTGAAACTACTGGGAAATCTGTGAAACTACTGGGACATTTGTTAAACTATTGGAACATCTGTTAAACTACTGGTACATCTGTGAAACTATGGGGACATCTGTGAAACTAATGGGACGTATGTGAAACTATTGGGAAATGTGTAAAACTACTGGGACATATGTGAAACTTTTGGGAAATCTGTGATACTATTGGGACATCTGTGAAACTATTGGGACATCTGTGAAACTACTGGTACATCTGTGAAACTATGGGGACATCTGTTAACCTACTGGGATATCTGTAAAACTACTGGGACATCTGTTAACTATTGGGACATCTGTGAAACTATGGGGACATCTTTTAACCTACTGGGACATCTGTTAAACTATTGGGACATCTATGAAACTAGTGGGACATCTGTGAAACTATTGGGACATCTGTGAAACTACTGGGACATCTGTGAAACTACTGGGACATCTGTGAAACTATCGGGACATCTGTTAACCTACTGGGACATCTGTGAAACTATTGGGACATCTGTGAAACTACTGGGACATCTGTTAAACTATTGGAACATCTGTTAAACTACTGGTACATCTGTGAAACTATTGGGACATCCGGGAAACTATTGGCACATCTGTGAAACTATGGGGACATCTGTGAAACTAATGGGACATATGTGAAACTATTGGGAAATGTGTAAAACTACTGGGACATATGTGAAACTATTGGGAAATCTGTGAAACTATTGGGACATCTGTGAAACTATTGGGACATCTGTGAAAATACTGGTACATCTGTGAAACTATGGGGACATCTGTTAACCTACTGGGATATCTGTAAAACTACTGGGACATCTGTTAACTATTGGGACATCTGTGAAACTATGGGGACATCTGTTAACCTACTGGGACATCTGTGAAACTATTGGCACATCTATGAAACTAGTGGGACATCTGTGAAACTATGGGGACATCTGTTAACCTACTGGGACATCTGTGAAACTATTGGGACATCTGTTAAACTACTGGGACATATGTGAAACTACTGGGACATCTGTGAAACTACTGGGACATCTGTGAAACTACTGGGACATCTGTTAAACTATTGGAACATCTGTTAAACTACTGGTAAATCTGTGAAACTATTGGGACATCTGGGAAACTATTGGGACATCTGTGAAACTATGGGGACATCTGTGAAACTAATGGGACATATGTGAAACTATTGGGAAATGTGTAAAACTACTGGTACATATGTGAAACTATAGGGAAATCTGTGAAACTATTGGGACATCTGTTAAACTACTGGGACATCTGTGAAACTATGGGGACATCTGTAAAACTAATGGGACATATGTGAAACTATTGGGGCGTCTGTGAAACTACTGGGACATGTGTGAAACTACTGGGACATCTGTAAAACTACTGGGACATCTGTTAAACTATTGGGACATCTGTGAAACTATGGGGACATCTGTGAAACTAATGGGACATATGTGAAACTATTGGGAGATCTGTGAAACTACTGGTACATCTGTGAAACTATCGGGACATCTGTTAACCTACTGGGATGTCTGTAAAACTTCTGGGACATCTGTGAAACTATTTGGACATCTGTGAAACTATTGGGACATCCGTGAAACTACTGGTACATCTGTGAAACTACTGTGACATCTGTTAAACTATTGGAACATCTGTTAAACTACTGGTATATCTGTGAAACTATTGGGACATCTGGGAAACTATTGGGACATCTGTGAAACTATGGGGACATCTGTGAAACTAATGGGACATATGTGAAACTATTGGGAAATGTGTAAAACTACTGGTACATATGTGAAACTATTGGGAAATCTGTGAAACTATCGGGACATCTGTTAACCTACTGGGATGTCTGTAAAACTTCTGGGACATCTGTGAAACTATTGGGACATCTGTGAAACTATTGGGACATCTGCGAAACTACTGGTACATCTGTGAAACTATTGGGACATCTGTGAAACTATGGGGACATCTGTGAAACAAATGGGACATAGGTGAAACTATTGGGACATCTGTGAAACTATTGGGACATCTGTGAAACTATGGGGTCATCTGTGAAACTAATGGGACATATGGGAAACTATTGGGACATCTGTGAAACTATTGGGACATCTGTGAAACTATTGGGACATCTGTGAAACTACTGGTACATCTGTGAAACTATGGGGATATCTGTTAACCTACTGGGACATCTGTGAAACTATTGGGACATCTGTTAAACTATTGGGACATCTGTGAAACTACTGGAACATCTGTGAAACTACTGGGACATCTGTGAAACTACTGGGACATTTGTTAAACTATTGGAACATCTGTTAAACTACTGGTACATCTGTGAAACTATGGGGACATCTGTGAAACTAATGGGACATATGTGAAACTATTGGGAAATGTGTAAAACTACTGGGACATATGTGAAACTATTGGGAAATCTGTGAAACTATTGGGACATCTGTGAAACTATTGGGACATCTGTGAAACTACTGGTACATCTGTGAAACTATGGGGACATCTGTTAACCTACTGGGATATCTGTAAAACTACTGGGACATCTGTTAACTATTGGGACATCTGTGAAACTATGGGGACATCTTTTAACCTACTGGGACATCTGTTAAACTATTGGGACATCTATGAAACTAGTGGGACATCTGTGAAACTATTGGGACATCTGTGAAACTACTGGGACATCTGTGAAACTACTGGGACATCTGTGAAACTATCGGGACATCTGTTAACCTACTGGGACATCTGTGAAACTATTGGGACATCTGTGAAACTACTGGGACATCTGTTAAACTATTGGAACATCTGTTAAACTACTGGTACATCTGTGAAACTATTGGGACATCCGGGAAACTATTGGCACATCTGTGAAACTATGGGGACATCTGTGAAACTAATGGGACATATGTGAAACTATTGGGAAATGTGTAAAACTACTGGGACATATGTGAAACTATTGGGAAATCTGTGAAACTATTGGGACATCTGTGAAACTATTGGGACATCTGTGAAAATACTGGTACATCTGTGAAACTATGGGGACATCTGTTAACCTACTGGGATATCTGTAAAACTACTGGGACATCTGTTAACTATTGGGACATCTGTGAAACTATGGGGACATCTGTTAACCTACTGGGACATCTGTGAAACTATTGGCACATCTATGAAACTAGTGGGACATCTGTGAAACTATGGGGACATCTGTTAACCTACTGGGACATCTGTGAAACTATTGGGACATCTGTGAAACTACTGGGACATCTGTTAAACTATTGGAACATCTGTTAAACTACTGATAAATCTGTGAAACTATTGGGACATCTGGGAAACTATTGGGACATCTGTTAAACTACTGGTAAATCTGTGAAACTATTGGTACATCTGGGAAACTATTGGGACATCTGTGAAACTATGGGGACATCTGTGAAACTAATGGGACATATGTGAAACTATTGGGAAATGTGTAAAACTACTGGTACATATGTGAAACTATAGGGAAATCTGTGAAACTATTGGGACATCTGTTAAACTACTGGCACATCTGTGAAACTATGGGGACATCTGTAAAACTAATGGGACATATGTGAAACTATTGGGGCGTCTGTGAAACTACTGGGACATGTGTGAAACTACTGGGACATCTGTAAAACTACTGGGACATCTGTTAAACTATTGGGACATCTGTGAAACTATGGGGACATCTGTGAAACTAATGGGACATATGTGAAACTATTGGGAGATCTGTGAAACTACTGGTACATCTGTGAAACTATCGGGACATCTGTTAACCTACTGGGATGTCTGTAAAACTTCTGGGACATCTGTGAAACTATTGGGACATCTGTGAAACTATTGGAACATCCGTGAAACTACTGGTACATCTGTGAAACTACTGTGACATCTGTTAAACTATTGGAACATCTGTTAAACTACTGGTATATCTGTGAAACTATTGGGACATCTGGGAAACTATTGGGACATCTGTGAAACTATGTGGACATCTGTGAAACTAATGGGACATATGTGAAACTATTGGGAAATGTGTAAAACTACTGGTACATATGTGAAACTATTGGGAAATCTGTGAAACTATCGGGACATCTGTTAACCTACTGGGATGTCTGTAAAACTTCTGGGACATCTGTGAAACTATTGGGACATCTGTGAAACTATTGGGACATCTGCGAAACTACTGGTACATCTGTGAAACTATTGGGACATCTGTGAAACTATGGGGACATCTGTGAAACAAATGGGACATAGGTGAAACTATTGGGACATCTGTGAAACTATTGGGACATCTGTGAAACTATGGGGTCATCTGTGAAACTAATGGGACATATGGGAAACTATTGGGACATCTGTGAAACTATTGGGACATCTGTGAAACTATTGGGACATCTGTGAAACTACTGGTACATCTGTGAAACTATGGGGATATCTGTTAACCTACTGGGACATCTGTGAAACTATTGGGACATCTGTTAAACTATTGGGACATCTGTGAAACTACTGGAACATCTGTGAAACTACTGGGACATCTGTGAAACTACTGGGACATTTGTTAAACTATTGGAACATCTGTTAAACTACTGGTACATCTGTGAAACTATGGGGACATCTGTGAAACTAATGGGACATATGTGAAACTATTGGGAAATGTGTAAAACTACTGGGACATATGTGAAACTATTGGGAAATCTGTGAAACTATTTGGACATCTGTGAAACTATTGGGACATCTGTGAAACTACTGGTACATCTGTGAAACTATGGGGACATCTGTTAACCTACTGGGATATCTGTAAAACTACTGGGACATCTGTTAACTATTGGGACATCTGTGAAACTATGGGGACATCTTTTAACCTACTGGGACATCTGTTAAACTATTGGGACATCTATGAAACTAGTGGGACATCTGTGAAACTATTGGGACATCTGTGAAACTACTGGGACATCTGTGAAACTACTGGGACATCTGTGAAACTATCGGGACATCTGTTAACCTACTGGGACATCTGTAAAACTATTGGGACATCTGTGAAACTACTGGGACATCTGTTAAACTATTGGAACATCTGTTAAACTACTGGTACATCTGTGAAACTATTGGGACATCCGGGAAACTATTGGCACATCTGTGAAACTATGGGGACATCTGTGAAACTAATGGGACATATGTGAAACTATTGGGAAATGTGTAAAACTACTGGGACATATGTGAAACTATTGGGAAATCTGTGAAACTATTGGGACATCTGTGAAACTATTGGGACATCTGTGAAACTACTGGTACATCTGTGAAACTATGGGGACATCTGTTAACCTACTGGGATATCTGTAAAACTACTGGGACATCTGTTAACTATTGGGACATCTGTGAAACTATGGGGACATCTGTTAACCTACTGGGACATCTGTGAAACTATTGGCACATCTATGAAACTAGTGGGACATCTGTGAAACTATGGGGACATCTGTTAACCTACTGGGACATCTGTGAAATTATTGGGACATCTGTGAAACTACTGGGACATCTGTTAAACTATTGGAACATCTGTTAAACTACTGGTAAATCTGTGAAACTATTGGGACATCTGGGAAACTATTGGGACATCTGTGAAACTATGGGGACATCTGTGAAACTAATGGGACATATGTGAAACTATTGGGAAATGTGTAAAACTACTGGTACATATGTGAAACTATAAGGAAATCTGTGAAACTATTGGGACATCTGTTAAACTACTGGGACATCTGTGAAACTATGGGGACATCTGTAAAACTAATGGGACATATGTGAAACTATTGGGGCGTCTGTGAAACTACTGGGACATGTGTGAAACTACTGGGACATCTATAAAACTACTGGGACATCTGTTAAACTATTGGGACATCTGTGAAACTATGGGGACATCTGTGAAACTAATGGGACATATGTGAAACTATTGGGAGATCTGTGAAACTACTGGTACATCTGTGAAACTATCGGGACATCTGTTAACCTACTGGGATGTCTGTAAAACTTCTGGGACATCTGTGAAACTATTGGGACATCTGGGAAACTATTGGGACATCTGTGAAACTATGGGGACATCTGTGAAACTAATGGGACATATGTGAAACTATTGGGAAATGTGTAAAACTACTGGTACATATGTGAAACTATAAGGAAATCTGTGAAACTATTGGGACATCTGTTAAACTACTGGGACATCTGTGAAACTATGGGGACATCTGTAAAACTAATGGGACATATGTGAAACTATTGGGGCGTCTGTGAAACTACTGGGACATGTGTGAAACTACTGGGACATCTATAAAACTACTGGGACATCTGTTAAACTATTGGGACATCTGTGAAACTATGGGGACATCTGTGAAACTAATGGGACATATGTGAAACTATTGGGAGATCTGTGAAACTACTGGTACATCTGTGAAACTATCGGGACATCTGTTAACCTACTGGGATGTCTGTAAAACTTCTGGGACATCTGTGAAACTATTGGGACATCTGTGAAACTATTGGGACATCCGTGAAACTACTGGTACATCTGTGAAACTATTGGGACATCTGTGAAACTATGGGGACATCTGTGAAACAAATGGGACATAGGTGAAACTATTGGGACATCTGTGAAACTATTGGGACATCTGTGAAACTATGGGGTCATCTGTGAAACTAATGGGACATATGTGAAACTATTGGGACATCTGTGAAACTATTGGAACATCTGTGAAACTATTGGGACATCTGTGAAACTACTGGTACATCTGTGAAACTATGGGGACATCTGTGAAACTAATGGGACATATGTGAAACTATTGGGAAATGTGTAAAACTACTGGGACATATGTGAAACTATTGGGAAATCTGTGAAACTATTGGGACATCTGTGAAACTACTGGTACATCTGTGAAACTATGGGGACATCTGTTAACCTACTGGGATATCTGTAAAACTACTGGGACATCTGTTAACTATTGGGACATCTGTGAAACTATGGGGACATCTGTTAACCTTCCTGGACATATGTGAAACTATTGGGAAATCTGTGAAACTATTTGGACATCTGTGAAACTATTGGGACATCTGTGAAACTACTGGTACATCTGTGAAACTATGGGGACATCTGTTAACCTACTGGGACATCTGTGAAACTATTGGCACATCTGTGAAACTAGTGGGACATCTGTGAAACTATGGGGACATCTGTTAACCTACTGGGACATCTGTGAAACTATTGGGACATCTGTTAAACTACTGGGACATATGTGAAACTACTGGGACATCTGTGAAACTACTGGGACATCTGTGAAACTACTGGGACATCTGTTAAACTATTGGAACATCTGTTAAACTACTGGTAAATCTGTGAAACTATTGGGACATCTGGGAAACTATTGGGACATCTGTGAAACTATGGGGACATCTGTGAAACTAATGGGACATATGTGAAACTATTGGGAAATGTGTAAAACTACTGGTACATATGTGAAACTATAGGGAAATCTGTGAAACTATTGGGACATCTGTTAAACTACTGGGACATCTGTGAAACTATGGGGACATCTGTAAAACTAATGGGACATATGTGAAACTATTGGGGCGTCTGTGAAACTACTGGGACATGTGTGAAACTACTGGGACATCTGTAAAACTACTGGGACATCTGTTAAACTATTGGGACATCTGTGAAACTATGGGGACATCTGTGAAACTAATGGGACATATGTGAAACTATTGGGAGATCTGTGAAACTACTGGTACATCTGTGAAACTATCGGGACATCTGTTAACCTACTGGGATGTCTGTAAAACTTCTGGGACATCTGTGAAACTATTGGGACATCTGTGAAACTATTGGGACATCTGTGAAACTATGGGGTCATCTGTGAAACTAATGGGACATATGTGAAACTATTGGGACATCTGTGAAACTATTGGGACATCTGTGAAACTATTGGGACATCTGTGAAACTACTGGTACATCTGTGAAACTATGGGGACATCTGTGAAACTATGGGGACATCTGTAAAACTAATGGGACATATGTGAAACTATTGGGGCATCTGTGAAACTACTGGGACATGTGTGAAACTACTGGGACATCTGTAAAACTACTGGGACATCTGTTAAACTATTGGGACATCTGTGAAACTATGGGGACATCTGTGAAACTAATGGGACGTATGTGAAACTATTGGGAGATCTGTGAAACTACTGGTACATCTGTGAAACTATCGGGACATCTGTTAACCTACTGGGATGTCTGTAAAACTTCTGGGACATCTGTGAAACTATTGGGACATCTGTGCAACTATTGGGACATTTGTGAAACTACTGGTACATCTGTGAAACTATTGGGACATCTGTGAAACTATGGGGACATCTGTGAAACAAATGGGACATAGGTGAAACTATTGGGACATCTGTGAAACTATTGGGACATCTGTGAAACTATGGGGTCATCTGTGAAACTAATGGGACATATGTGAAACTATTGGGACATCTGTGAAACTATTGGGACATCTGTGAAACTATTGGGACATCTGTGAAACTACTGGTACATCTGTGAAACTATGCGGACATCTGTGAAACTATTGGGACATCTATGAAACTAGTGGGACATCTGTGAAACTATGGGGACATCTGTTATCCTACTGGGCCATCTGTGAAACTACTGGGACATCTGTGAAACTACTGAGACATCTGTGAAACTACTGGGACATCTGTTAAACTATTGGAACATCTGTTAAACTACTGGTACATCTGTGAAACTATTGGGACATCTGGGAAACTATTGGGACATCTGTGAAACTATGGGGACATCTGTGAAACTAATGGGACATATGTGAAACTATTGGGAAATGTGTAAAACTACTGGTACATATGTGAAACTATTGGGAAATCTGTGAAACTATTGGGACATGTGTGAAACTACTGGTACATCTGTGAAACTATGGGGACATCTGATAACCTACTGGGATATCTGTAAAACTACTGGGACATATGTTAACTATTGGGACATCTGCGAAACTATGGGGACATCTGTTAACCTACTGGGACATCTGTGAAACTACTGGGACATCGGTGAAATTACTGGGACATCTGTAAAACTACTGGGACATATGTGAACCTACTGGGACATCTGTAAAACTACTGGGACATCTGTTAAACTATTGGGACATCTGTGAAACTATGGGGACATCTGTGAAACTAATGGGACATATGTGAAACTATTGGGAGATCTGTGAAACTACTGGTACATCTGTGAAACTATCGGGACATCTGTTAACCTACTGGGATGTCTGTAAAACTTCTGGGACATCTGTGAAACTATTGGGACATCTGTGAAACTATTGGGACATCTGTGAAACTACTGGTACATCTGTGAAACTATTGGGACATCTGTGAAACTACTGGGACATCTGTGAAACTACTGGGACATCTGTGAAACTATCGGGACATCTGTTAACCTACTGGGACATCTGTGAAACTATTGGGACATCTGTTAAACTACTGGGACATCTGTGAAACTACTGTGGCATCTGTGAAACTACTGGGACATCTGTGAAACTACTGGGACATCTGTTAAACTATTGGAACATCTGTTAAACTACTGGTACATCTGTGATACTATTGGGACATCTGGGAAACTATTGGCACATCTGTGAAACTATGGGGACATCTGTGAAACTAATGGGACATATGTGAAACTATTGGGAAATGTTTAAAACTACTGGGACATATGTGAAACTATTGGGAAATCTGTGAAACTATTGGGACATCTGTGAAACTATTGGGACATCTGTGAAACTACTGGTACATGTGAAACTATGGGGACATCTGTTAACCTAGTGGGATATCTGTAAAACTACTGGGACATCTGTTAACTATTGGGACATCTGTGAAACTATGGGGACATCTGTTAACCTTCATGGACATCTGTGAAACTATTGGCACATCTATGAAACTAGTGGGACATCTGTGAAACTATGGGGACATCTGTGAAACTACTGGGACATCTGTGAAACTACTGGGACATCTGTGAAACTATCGGGACATCTGTTAACCTACTGGGACATCTGTGAAACTATTGGGACATCTGTGAAACTACTGGGACATCTGTTAAACTATTGGAACATCTGTTAAACTACTGGTACATCTGTGAAACTATTGGGACATCCGGGAAACTATTGGCACATCTGTGAAACTATGGGGACATCTGTGAAACTAATGGGACATATGTGAAACTATTGGGAAATGTGTAAAACTACTGGGACATATGTGAAACTATTGGGAAATCTGTGAAACTATTGGGACATCTGTGAAACTATTGGGACATCTGTGAAACTACTGGTACATCTGTGAAACTATGGGGACATCTGTTAACCTACTGGGATATCTGTAAAACTACTGGGACATCTGTTAACTATTGGGACATCTGTGAAACTATGGGGACATCTGTTAACCTACTGGGACATCTGTGAAACTATTGGCACATCTATGAAACTAGTGGGACATCTGTGAAACTATGGGGACATCTGTTAACCTACTGGGACATCTGTGAAATTATTGGGACATCTGTGAAACTACTGGGACATCTGTTAAACTATTGGAACATCTGTTAAACTACTGGTAAATCTGTGAAACTATTGGGACATCTGGGAAACTATTGGGACATCTGTGAAACTATGGGGACATCTGTGAAACTAATGGGACATATGTGAAACTATTGGGAAATGTGTAAAACTACTGGTACATATGTGAAACTATAAGGAAATCTGTGAAACTATTGGGACATCTGTGAAACTACTGGGACATCTGTGAAACTATGGGGACATCTGTAAAACTAATGGGACATATGTGAAACTATTGGGGCGTCTGTGAAACTACTGGGACATGTGTGAAACTACTGGGACATCTGTAAAACTACTGGGACATCTGTTAAACTATTGGGACATCTGTGAAACTATGGGGACATCTGTGAAACTAATGGGACATATGTGAAACTATTGGGAGATCTGTGAAACTACTGGTACATCTGTGAAACTATCGGGACATCTGTTAACCTACTGGGATGTCTGTAAAACTTCTGGGACATCTGTGAAACTATTGGGACATCTGTGAAACTATTGGGACATCCGTGAAACTACTGGTACATCTGTGAAACTATTGGGACATCTGTGAAACTATGGGGACATCTGTGAAACAAATGGGACATAGGTGAAACTATTGGGACATCTGTGAAACTATTGGGACATCTGTGAAACTATGGGGTCATCTGTGAAACTAATGGGACATATGTGAAACTATTGGGACATCTGTGAAACTATTGGAACATCTGTGAAACTATTGGGACATCTGTGAAACTACTGGTACATCTGTGAAACTATGGGGACATCTGTGAAACTAATGGGACATATGTGAAACTATTGGGAAATGTGTAAAACTACTGGGACATATGTGAAACTATTGGGAAATCTGTGAAACTATTGGTACATCTGTGAAACTACTGGTACATCTGTGAAACTATGGGGACATCTGTTAACCTACTGGGATATCTGTAAAACTACTGGGACATCTGTTAACTATTGGGACATCTGTGAAACTATGGGGACATCTGTTAACCTTCCTGGACATATGTGAAACTATTGGGAAATCTGTGAAACTATTGGGACATCTGTGAAACTATTGGGACATCTGTGAAACTACTGGTACATCTGTGAAACTATGGGGACATCTGTTAACCTACTGGAATATCTGTAAAACTACTGGGACATCTGTTAACTATTGGGACATCTGTGAAACTATGGGGACATCTGTTAACCTACTGGGACATCTGTGAAACTATTGGCACATCTATGAAACTAGTGGGACATCTGTGAAACTATGGGGACATCTGTTAACCTACTGGGACATCTGTGAAACTATTGGGACATCTGTTAAACTACTGGGACATATGTGAAACTACTGGGACATCTGTGAAACTACTGGGACATCTGTGAAACTACTGGGACATCTGTTAAACTATTGGAACATCTGTTAAACTACTGGTAAATCTGTGAAACTATTGGGACATCTGGGAAACTATTGGGACATCTGTGAAACTATGGGGACATCTGTGAAACTAATGGGACATATGTGAAACTATTGGGAAATGTGTAAAACTACTGGTACATATGTGAAACTATAGGGAAATCTGTGAAACTATTGGGACATCTGTTAAACTACTGGGACATCTGTGAAACTATGGGGACATCTGTAAAACTAATGGGACATATGTGAAACTATTGGGGCGTCTGTGAAACTACTGGGACATGTGTGAAACTACTGGGACATCTGTAAAACTACTGGGACATCTGTTAAACTATTGGGACATCTGTGAAACTATGGGGACATCTGTGAAACTAATGGGACATATGTGAAACTATTGGGAGATCTGTGAAACTACTGGTACATCTGTGAAACTATCGGGACATCTGTTAACCTACTGGGATGTCTGTAAAACTTCTGGGACATCTGTGAAACTATTGGGACATCTGTGAAATTATTGGGACATCTGTGAAACTATGGGGTCATCTGTGAAACTAATGGGACATATGTGAAACTATTGGGACATCTGTGAAACTATTGGGACATCTGTGAAACTACTGGGACATCTGTTAAACTATTGGAACATCTGTTAAACTACTGGTAAATCTGTGAAACTATTGGGACATCTGGGAAACTATTGGGACATCTGTGAAACTATGGGGACATCTGTGAAACTAATGGGACATATGTGAAACTATTGGGAAATGTGTAAAACTACTGGTACATATGTGAAACTATAAGGAAATCTGTGAAACTATTGGGACATCTGTTAAACTACTGGGACATCTGTGAAACTATGGGGACATCTGTAAAACTAATGGGACATATGTGAAACTATTGGGGCGTCTGTGAAACTACTGGGACATGTGTGAAACTACTGGGACATCTGTAAAACTACTGGGACATCTGTTAAACTATTGGGACATCTGTGAAACTATGGGGACATCTGTGAAACTAATGGGACATATGTGAAACTATTGGGAGATCTGTGAAACTACTGGTACATCTGTGAAACTATCGGGACATCTGTTAACCTACTGGGATGTCTGTAAAACTTCTGGGACATCTGTGAAACTATTGGGACATCTGTGAAACTATTGGGACATCCGTGAAACTACTGGTACATCTGTGAAACTATTGGGACATCTGTGAAACTATGGGGACATCTGTGAAACAAATGGGACATAGGTGAAACTATTGGGACATCTGTGAAACTATTGGGACATCTGTGAAACTATGGGGTCATCTGTGAAACTAATGGGACATATGTGAAACTATTGGGACATCTGTGAAACTATTGGAACATCTGTGAAACTATTGGGACATCTGTGAAACTACTGGTACATCTGTGAAACTATGGGGACATCTGTGAAACTAATGGGACATATGTGAAACTATTGGGAAATGTGTAAAACTACTGGGACATATGTGAAACTATTGGGAAATCTGTGAAACTATTGGGACATCTGTGAAACTACTGGTACATCTGTGAAACTATGGGGACATCTGTTAACCTACTGGGATATCTGTAAAACTACTGGGACATCTGTTAACTATTGGGACATCTGTGAAACTATGGGGACATCTGTTAACCTACTGGGACATCTGTGAAACTATTGGCACATCTATGAAACTAGTGGGACATCTGTGAAACTATGGGGACATCTGTTAACCTACTGGGACATCTGTGAAACTATTGGGACATCTGTTAAACTACTGGGACATATGTGAAACTACTGGGACATCTGTGAAACTACTGGGACATCTGTGAAACTACTGGGACATCTGTTAAACTATTGGAACATCTGTTAAACTACTGGTAAATCTGTGAAACTATTGGGACATCTGGGAAACTATTGGGACATCTGTGAAACTATGGGGACATCTGTGAAACTAATGGGACATATGTGAAACTATTGGGAAATGTGTAAAACTACTGGTACATATGTGAAACTATAGGGAAATCTGTGAAACTATTGGGACATCTGTTAAACTACTGGGACATCTGTGAAACTATGGGGACATCTGTAAAACTAATGGGACATATGTGAAACTATTGGGGCGTCTGTGAAACTACTGGGACATGTGTGAAACTACTGGGACATCTGTAAAACTACTGGGACATCTGTTAAACTATTGGGACATCTGTGAAACTATGGGGACATCTGTGAAACTAATGGGACATATGTGAAACTATTGGGAGATCTGTGAAACTACTGGTACATCTGTGAAACTATCGGGACATCTGTTAACCTACTGGGATGTCTGTAAAACTTCTGGGACATCTGTGAAACTATTGGGACATCTGTGAAACTATTGGGACATCTGTGAAACTATGGGGTCATCTGTGAAACTAATGGGACATATGTGAAACTATTGGGACATCTGTGAAACTATTGGGACATCTGTGAAACTATTGGGACATCTGTGAAACTACTGGTACATCTGTGAAACTATGGGGACA
The DNA here is from genome assembly GCF_048934315.1 of Petromyzon marinus. Classification (NCBI taxonomy): domain Eukaryota; kingdom Metazoa; phylum Chordata; class Hyperoartia; order Petromyzontiformes; family Petromyzontidae; genus Petromyzon; species Petromyzon marinus. The sequence continues at coordinate 98,898 of NW_027423691.1, read as the reverse complement.
TCTGTGAAACTATGGGGACATCTGTAAAACTAATGGGACATATGTGAAACTATTGGGGCATCTGTGAAACTACTGGGACATGTGTGAAACTACTGGGACATCTGTAAAACTACTGGGACATCTGTTAAACTATTGGGACATCTGTGAAACTATGGGGACATCTGTGAAACTAATGGGACGTATGTGAAACTATTGGGAGATCTGTGAAACTACTGGTACATCTGTGAAACTATCGGGACATCTGTTAACCTACTGGGATGTCTGTAAAACTTCTGGGACATCTGTGAAACTATTGGGACATCTGTGAAACTATTGGGACATTTGTGAAACTACTGGTACATCTGTGAAACTATTGGGACATCTGTGAAACTATGGGGACATCTGTGAAACAAATGGGACATAGGTGAAACTATTGGGACATCTGTGAAACTATTGGGACATCTGTGAAACTATGGGGTCATCTGTGAAACTAATGGGACATATGTGAAACTATTGGGACATCTGTGAAACTATTGGGACATCTGTGAAACTATTGGGACATCTGTGAAACTACTGGTACATCTGTGAAACTATGCGGACATCTGTGAAACTATTGGGACATCTATGAAACTAGTGGGACATCTGTGAAACTATGGGGACATCTGTTATCCTACTGGGCCATCTGTGAAACTACTGGGACATCTGTGAAACTACTGAGACATCTGTGAAACTACTGGGACATCTGTTAAACTATTGGAACATCTGTTAAACTACTGGTACATCTGTGAAACTATTGGGACATCTGGGAAACTATTGGGACATCTGTGAAACTATGGGGACATCTGTGAAACTAATGGGACATATGTGAAACTATTGGGAAATGTGTAAAACTACTGGTACATATGTGAAACTATTGGGAAATCTGTGAAACTATTGGGACATGTGTGAAACTACTGGTACATCTGTGAAACTATGGGGACATCTGATAACCTACTGGGATATCTGTAAAACTACTGGGACATCTGTTAACTATTGGGACATCTGCGAAACTATGGGGACATCTGTTAACCTACTGGGACATCTGTGAAACTACTGGGACATCGGTGAAACTACTGGGACATCTGTAAAACTACTGGGACATATGTGAACCTACTGGGACATCTGTAAAACTACTGGGACATCTGTTAAACTATTGGGACATCTGTGAAACTATGGGGACATCTGTGAAACTAATGGGACATATGTGAAACTATTGGGAGATCTGTGAAACTACTGGTACATCTGTGAAACTATCGGGACATCTGTTAACCTACTGGGATGTCTGTAAAACTTCTGGGACATCTGTGAAACTATTGGGACATCTGTGAAACTATTGGGACATCTGTGAAACTACTGGTACATCTGTGAAACTATTGGGACATCTGTGAAACTACTGGGACATCTGTGAAACTACTGGGACATCTGTGAAACTATCGGGACATCTGTTAACCTACTGGGACATCTGTGAAACTATTGGGACATCTGTTAAACTACTGGGACATCTGTGAAACTACTGTGGCATCTGTGAAACTACTGGGACATCTGTGAAACTACTGGGACATCTGTTAAACTATTGGAACATCTGTTAAACTACTGGTACATCTGTGATACTATTGGGACATCTGGGAAACTATTGGCACATCTGTGAAACTATGGGGACATCTGTGAAACTAATGGGACATATGTGAAACTATTGGGAAATGTGTAAAACTACTGGGACATATGTGAAACTATTGGGAAATCTGTGAAACTATTGGGACATCTGTGAAACTATTGGGACATCTGTGAAACTACTGGTACATCTGTGAAACTATGGGGACATCTGTTAACCTAGTGGGATATCTGTAAAACTACTGGGACATCTGTTAACTATTGGGACATCTGTGAAACTATGGGGACATCTGTTAACCTTCATGGACATCTGTGAAACTATTGGCACATCTATGAAACTAGTGGGACATCTGTGAAACTATGGGGACATCTGTTAACCTACTGGGATATCTGTAAAACTACTGGGACATCTGTTAACTATTGGGACATCTGTGAAACTATGGGGACATCTTTTAACCTACTGGGACATCTGTGAAACTATTGGGACATCTATGAAACTAGGGGGACATCTGTGAAACTATGGGGACATCTGTTAACCTACTGGGACATCTGTAAAACTATTGGGACATCTGTTAAACTACTGGGACATCTGTGAAACTACTGGGACATCTGTGAAACTACTGGGACATCTGTGAAACTACTGTGACATCTGTTAAACTATTGGAACATCTGTTAAACTACTGGTATATCTGTGAAACTATTGGGACATCTGGGAAACTATTGGGACATCTGTGAAACTATGGGGACATCTGTGAAACAAATGGCACATAGGTGAAACTATTGGGACATCTGTGAAACTATTGGGACATCTGTGAAACTATGGGGTCATCTGTGAAACTAATGGGACATATGGGAAACTATTGGGACATCTGTGAAACTATTGGGACATCTGTGAAACTATTGGGACATCTGTGAAACTACTGGTACATCTGTGAAACTATGGGGATATCTGTTAACCTACTGGGACATCTGTGAAACTATTGGGACATCTGTTAAACTACTGGGACATCTGTGAAACTACTGGAACATCTGTGAAACTACTGGGACATCTGTGAAACTACTGGGACATCTGTAAAACTACTGGGACATATGTGAACCTACTGGGACATCTGTAAAACTACTGGGACATCTGTTAAACTATTGGGACATCTGTGAAACTATGGGGACATCTGTGAAACTAATGGGACATATGTGAAACTATTGGGAGATCTGTGAAACTACTGGTACATCTGTGAAACTATCGGGACATCTGTTAACCTACTGGGATGTCTGTAAAACTTCTGGGACATCTGTGAAACTATTGGGACATCTGTGAAACTATTGGGACATCTGTGAAACTACTGGTACATCTGTGAAACTATTGGGACATCTGTGAAACTACTGGGACATCTGTGAAACTACTGGGACATCTGTGAAACTATCGGGACATCTGTTAACCTACTGGGACATCTGTGAAACTATTGGGACATCTGTTAAACTACTGGGACATCTGTGAAACTACTGTGGCATCTGTGAAACTACTGGGACATCTGTGAAACTACTGGGACATCTGTTAAACTATTGGAACATCTGTTAAACTACTGGTACATCTGTGATACTATTGGGACATCTGGGAAACTATTGGCACATCTGTGAAACTATGGGGACATCTGTGAAACTAATGGGACATATGTGAAACTATTGGGAAATGTGTAAAACTACTGGGACATATGTGAAACTATTGGGAAATCTGTGAAACTATTGGGACATCTGTGAAACTATTGGGACATCTGTGAAACTACTGGTACATCTGTGAAACTATGGGGACATCTGTTAACCTAGTGGGATATCTGTAAAACTACTGGGACATCTGTTAACTATTGGGACATCTGTGAAACTATGGGGACATCTGTTAACCTTCATGGACATCTGTGAAACTATTGGCACATCTATGAAACTAGTGGGACATCTGTGAAACTATGGGGACATCTGTTAACCTACTGGGATATCTGTAAAACTACTGGGACATCTGTTAACTATTGGGACATCTGTGAAACTATGGGGACATCTTTTAACCTACTGGGACATCTGTGAAACTATTGGGACATCTATGAAACTAGGGGGACATCTGTGAAACTATGGGGACATCTGTTAACCTACTGGGACATCTGTAAAACTATTGGGACATCTGTTAAACTACTGGGACATCTGTGAAACTACTGGGACATCTGTGAAACTACTGGGACATCTGTGAAACTACTGTGACATCTGTTAAACTATTGGAACATCTGTTAAACTACTGGTATATCTGTGAAACTATTGGGACATCTGGGAAACTATTGGGACATCTGTGAAACTATGGGGACATCTGTGAAACAAATGGCACATAGGTGAAACTATTGGGACATCTGTGAAACTATTGGGACATCTGTGAAACTATGGGGTCATCTGTGAAACTAATGGGACATATGGGAAACTATTGGGACATCTGTGAAACTATTGGGACATCTGTGAAACTATTGGGACATCTGTGAAACTACTGGTACATCTGTGAAACTATGGGGATATCTGTTAACCTACTGGGACATCTGTGAAACTATTGGGACATCTGTTAAACTACTGGGACATCTGTGAAACTACTGGAACATCTGTGAAACTACTGGGACATCTGTGAAACTACTGGGACATTTGTTAAACTATTGGAACATCTGTTAAACTACTGGTACATCTGTGAAACTATGGGGACATCTGTGAAACTAATGGGACGTATGTGAAACTATTGGGAAATGTGTAAAACTACTGGGACATATGTGAAACTATTGGGAAATGTGTAAAACTACTGGGACATATGTGAAACTATTGGGAAATCTGTGAAACTATTGGGACATCTGTGAAACTACTGGTACATCTGTGAAACTATGGGGACATCTGTTAACCTACTGGGATATCTGTAAAACTACTGGGACATCTGTTAACTATTGGGACATCTGTGAAACTATGGGGACATCTGTTAACCTTCCTGGACATATGTGAAACTATTGGGAAATCTGTGAAACTATTGGGAGATCTGTGAAACTATTGGGACATCTGTGAAACTACTGGTACATCTGTGAAACTATGGGGACATCTGTTAACCTACTGGGATATCTGTAAAACTACTGGGACATCTGTTAACTATTGGGACATCTGTGAAACTATGGGGACATCTGTTAACCTACTGGGACATCTGTGAAACTATTGGCACATCTATGAAACTAGTGGGACATCTGTGAAACTATTGGGACATCTGTTAACCTACTGGGACATCTGTGAAACTATTGGGACATCTGTTAAACTACTGGGACATATGTGAAACTACTGGGACATCTGTGAAACTACTGGGACATCTGTGAAACTACTGGGACATCTGTTAAACTATTGGAACATCTGTTAAACTACTGGTACATCTGTGAAACTATTGGGACATCTGGGAAACTATTGGGACATCTGTGAAACTATGGGGACATCTGTGAAACTAATGGGACATATGTGAAACTATTGGGAAATGTGTAAAACTACTGGTACATATGTGAAACTATAGGGAAATCTGTGAAACTATTGGGACATCTGTTAAACTACTGGGACATCTGTGAAACTATGGGGACATCTGTAAAACTAATGGGACATATGTGAAACTATTGTGGCGTCTGTGAAACTACTGGGACATGTGTGAAACTACTGGGACATCTGTAAAACTACTGGGACATCTGTTAAACTATTGGGACATCTGTGAAACTATGGGGACATCTGTGAAACTAATGGGACATATGTGAAACTATTGGGAGATCTGTGAAACTACTGGTACATCTGTGAAACTATCGGGACATCTGTTAACCTACTGGGATGTCTGTAAAACTTCTGGGACATCTGTGAAACTATTGGGACATCTGTGAAACTATTGGGACATCTGTGAAACTATGGGGTCATCTGTGAAACTAATGGGACATATGTGAAACTATTGGGACATCTGTGAAACTATTGGGACATCTGTGAAACTACTGGGACATCTGTTAAACTATTGGAACATCTGTTAAGCTACTGGTAAATCTGTGAAACTAATGGGACATCTGGAAAACTATTGGGACATCTGTGAAACTATGGGGACATCTGTGAAACTAATGGGACATATGTGAAACTATTGGGAAATGTGTAAAACTACTGGTACATATGTGAAACTATAAGGAAATCTGTGAAACTATTGGGACATCTGTTAAACTACTGGGACATCTGTGAAACTATGGGGACATCTGTAAAACTAATGGGACATATGTGAAACTATTGGGGCGTCTGTGAAACTACTGGGACATGTGTGAAACTACTGGGACATCTGTAAAACTACTGGGACATCTGTTAAACTATTGGGACATCTGTGAAACTATGGGGACATCTGTGAAACTAATGGGACATATGTGAAACTATTGGGAGATCTGTGAAACTACTGGTACATCTGTGAAACTATCGGGACATCTGTTAACCTACTGGGATGTCTGTAAAACTTCTGGGACATCTGTGAAACTATTGGGACATCTGTGAAACTATTGGGACATCCGTGAAACTACTGGTACATCTGTGAAACTATTGGGACATCTGTGAAACTATGGGGACATCTGTGAAACAAATGGGACATAGGTGAAACTATTGGGACATCTGTGAAACTATTGGGACATCTGTGAAACTATGGGGTCATCTGTGAAACTAATGGGACATTTGTGAAACTATTGGGACATCTGTGAAACTATTGGAACATCTGTGAAACTATTGGGACATCTGTGAAACTACTGGTACATCTGTGAAACTATGGGGACATCTGTGAAACTAATGGGACATATGTGAAACTATTGGGAAATGTGTAAAACTACTGGGACATATGTGAAACTATTGGGAAATCTGTGAAACTATTGGGACATCTGTGAAACTACTGGTACATCTGTGAAACTATGGGGACATCTGTTAACCTACTGGGATATCTGTAAAACTACTGGGACATCTGTTAACTATTGGGACATCTGTGAAACTATGGGGACATCTGTTAACCTTCCTGGACATATGTGAAACTATTGGGAAATCTGTGAAACTATTGGGACATCTGTGAAACTATTGGGACATCTGTGAAACTACTGGTACATCTGTGAAACTATGGGGACATCTGTTAACCTACTGGGATATCTGTAAAACTACTGGGACATCTGTTAACTATTGGGACATCTGTGAAACTATGGGGACATCTGTTAACCTACTGGGACATCTGTGAAACTATTGGCACATCTATGAAACTAGTGGGACATCTGTGAAACTATGGGGACATCTGTTAACCTACTGGGACATCTGTGAAACTATTGGGACATCTGTTAAACTACTGGGACATATGTGAAACTACTGGGACATCTGTGAAACTACTGGGACATCTGTGAAACTACTGGGACATCTGTTAAACTATTGGAACATCTGTTAAACTACTGGTAAATCTGTGAAACTATTGGGACATCTGGGAAACTACTGGGACATCTGTGAAACTATGGGGACATCTGTAAAACTAATGGGACATATGTGAAACTATTGGGGCGTCTGTGAAACTACTGGGACATGTGTGAAACTACTGGGACATCTGTAAAACTACTGGGACATCTGTGAAACTATTGGGACATCTGTGAAACTATGGGGACATCTGTGAAACTAATGGGACATATGTGAAACTATTGGGAGATCTGTGAAACTACTGGTACATCTGTGAAACTATCGGGACATCTGTTAACCTACTGGGATGTCTGTAAAACTTCTGGGACATCTGTGAAACTATTGGGACATCTGTGAAACTATTGGGACATCTGTGAAACTATGGGGTCATCTGTGAAACTAATGGGACATATGTGAAACTATTGGGACATCTGTGAAACTATTGGGACATCTGTGAAACTATTGGGACATCTGTGAAACTACTGGTACATCTGTGAAACTATGGGGACATCTGTGAAACTATGGGGACATCTGTAAAACTAATGGGACATATGTGAAACTATTGGGGCATCTGTGAAACTACTGGGACATGTGTGAAACTACTGGGACATCTGTAAAACTACTGGGACATCTGTTAAACTATTGGGACATCTGTGAAACTATGGGGACATCTGTGAAACTAATGGGACGTATGTGAAACTATTGGGAGATCTGTGAAACTACTGGTACATCTGTGAAACTATCGGGACATCTGTTAACCTACTGGGATGTCTGTAAAACTTCTGGGACATCTGTGAAACTATTGGGACATCTGTGAAACTATTGGGACATTTGTGAAACTACTGGTACATCTGTGAAACTATTGGGACATCTGTGAAACTATGGGGACATCTGTGAAACAAATGGGACATAGGTGAAACTATTGGGACATCTGTGAAACTATTGGGACATCTGTGAAACTATGGGGTCATCTGTGAAACTAATGGGACATATGTGAAACTATTGGGACATCTGTGAAACTATTGGGACATCTGTGAAACTATTGGGACATCTGTGAAACTACTGGTACATCTGTGAAACTATGCGGACATCTCTGAAACTATTGGGACATCTATGAAACTAGTGGGACATCTGTGAAACTATGGGGACATCTGTTATCCTACTGGGCCATCTGTGAAACTACTGGGACATCTGTGAAACTACTGAGACATCTGTGAAACTACTGGGACATCTGTTAAACTATTGGAACATCTGTTAAACTACTGGTACATCTGTGAAACTATTGGGACATCTGGGAAACTATTGGGACATCTGTGAAACTATGGGGACATCTGTGAAACTAATGGGACATATGTGAAACTATTGGGAAATGTGTAAAACTACTGGTACATATGTGAAACTATTGGGAAATCTGTGAAACTATTGGGACATGTGTGAAACTACTGGTACATCTGTGAAACTATGGGGACATCTGATAACCTACTGGGATATCTGTAAAACTACTGGGACATCTGTTAACTATTGGGACATCTGCGAAACTATGGGGACATCTGTTAACCTACTGGGACATCTGTGAAACTACTGGGACATCGGTGAAACTACTGGGACATCTGTAAAACTACTGGGACATATGTGAACCTACTGGGACATCTGTAAAACTACTGGGACATCTGTTAAACTATTGGGACATCTGTGAAACTATGGGGACATCTGTGAAACTAATGGGACATATGTGAAACTATTGGGAGATCTGTGAAACTACTGGTACATCTGTGAAACTATCGGGACATCTGTTAACCTACTGGGATGTCTGTAAAACTTCTGGGACATCTGTGAAACTATTGGGACATCTGTGAAACTATTGGGACATCTGTGAAACTACTGGTACATCTGTGAAACTATTGGGACATCTGTGAAACTACTGGGACATCTGTGAAACTACTGGGACATCTGTGAAACTATCGGGACATCTGTTAACCTACTGGGACATCTGTGAAACTATTGGGACATCTGTTAAACTACTGGGACATCTGTGAAACTACTGTGGCATCTGTGAAACTACTGGGACATCTGTGAAACTACTGGGACATCTGTTAAACTATTGGAACATCTGTTAAACTACTGGTACATCTGTGATACTATTGGGACATCTGGGAAACTATTGGCACATCTGTGAAACTATGGGGACATCTGTGAAACTAATGGGACATATGTGAAACTATTGGGAAATGTGTAAAACTACTGGGACATATGTGAAACTATTGGGAAATCTGTGAAACTATTGGGACATCTGTGAAACTATTGGGACATCTGTGAAACTACTGGTACATCTGTGAAACTATGGGGACATCTGTTAACCTAGTGGGATATCTGTAAAACTACTGGGACATCTGTTAACTATTGGGACATCTGTGAAACTATGGGGACATCTGTTAACCTTCATGGACATCTGTGAAACTATTGGCACATCTATGAAACTAGTGGGACATCTGTGAAACTATGGGGACATCTGTTAACCTACTGGGATATCTGTAAAACTACTGGGACATCTGTTAACTATTGGGACATCTGTGAAACTATGGGGACATCTGTTAACCTACTGGGACATCTGTAAAACTATTGGGACATCTGTTAAACTACTGGGACATCTGTGAAACTACTGGGACATCTGTGAAACTACTGGGACATCTGTGAAACTACTGTGACATCTGTTAAACTATTGGAACATCTGTTAAACTACTGGTATATCTGTGAAACTATTGGGACATCTGGGAAACTATTGGGACATCTGTGAAACTATGGGGACATCTGTGAAACAAATGGCACATAGGTGAAACTATTGGGACATCTGTGAAACTATTGGGACATCTGTGAAACTATGGGGTCATCTGTGAAACTAATGGGACATATGGGAAACTATTGGGACATCTGTGAAACTATTGGGACATCTGTGAAACTATTGGGACATCTGTGAAACTACTGGTACATCTGTGAAACTATGGGGATATCTGTTAACCTACTGGGACATCTGTGAAACTATTGGGACATCTGTTAAACTACTGGGACATCTGTGAAACTACTGGAACATCTGTGAAACTAGTGGGACATCTGTGAAACTACTGGGACATTTGTTAAACTATTGGAACATCTGTTAAACTACTGGTACATCTGTGAAACTATGGGGACATCTGTGAAACTAATGGGACGTATGTGAAACTATTGGGAAATGTGTAAAACTACTGGGACATATGTGAAACTTTTGGGAAATCTGTGATACTATTGGGACATCTGTGAAACTATTGGGACATCTGTGAAACTACTGGTACATCTGTGAAACTATGGGGACATCTGTTAACCTACTGGGATATCTGTAAAACTACTGGGACATCTGTTAACTATTGGGACATCTGTGAAACTATGGGGACATCTTTTAACCTACTGGGACATCTGTTAAACTATTGGGACATCTATGAAACTAGTGGGACATCTGTGAAACTATTGGGACATCTGTGAAACTACTGGGACATCTGTGAAACTACTGGGACATCTGTGAAACTATCGGGACATCTGTTAACCTACTGGGACATCTGTGAAACTATTGGGACATCTGTGAAACTACTGGGACATCTGTTAAACTATTGGAACATCTGTTAAACTACTGGTACATCTGTGAAACTATTGGGACATCCGGGAAACTATTGGCACATCTGTGAAACTATGGGGACATCTGTGAAACTAATGGGACATATGTGAAACTATTGGGAAATGTGTAAAACTACTGGGACATATGTGAAACTATTGGGAAATCTGTGAAACTATTGGGACATCTGTGAAACTATTGGGACATCTGTGAAAATACTGGTACATCTGTGAAACTATGGGGACATCTGTTAACCTACTGGGATATCTGTAAAACTACTGGGACATCTGTTAACTATTGGGACATCTGTGAAACTATGGGGACATCTGTTAACCTACTGGGACATCTGTGAAACTATTGGCACATCTATGAAACTAGTGGGACATCTGTGAAACTATGGGGACATCTGTTAACCTACTGGGACATCTGTGAAACTATTGGGACATCTGTTAAACTACTGGGACATATGTGAAACTACTGGGACATCTGTGAAACTACTGGGACATCTGTGAAACTACTGGGACATCTGTTAAACTATTGGAACATCTGTTAAACTACTGGTAAATCTGTGAAACTATTGGGACATCTGGGAAACTATTGGGACATCTGTGAAACTATGGGGACATCTGTGAAACTAATGGGACATATGTGAAACTATTGGGAAATGTGTAAAACTACTGGTACATATGTGAAACTATAGGGAAATCTGTGAAACTATTGGGACATCTGTTAAACTACTGGGACATCTGTGAAACTATGGGGACATCTGTAAAACTAATGGGACATATGTGAAACTATTGGGGCGTCTGTGAAACTACTGGGACATGTGTGAAACTACTGGGACATCTGTAAAACTACTGGGACATCTGTTAAACTATTGGGACATCTGTGAAACTATGGGGACATCTGTGAAACTAATGGGACATATGTGAAACTATTGGGACATCTGTGAAACTATGGGGACATCTGTGAAACAAATGGGACATAGGTGAAACTATTGGGACATCTGTGAAACTATTGGGACATCTGTGAAACTATGGGGTCATCTGTGAAACTAATGGGACATATGTGAAACTATTGGGACATCTGTGAAACTATTGGAACATCTGTGAAACTATTGGGACATCTGTGAAACTACTGGTACATCTGTGAAACTATGGGGACATCTGTGAAACTAATGGGACATATGTGAAACTATTGGGAAATGTGTAAAACTACTGGGACATATGTGAAACTTTTGGGAAATCTGTGAAACTATTGGGACGTCTGTGAAACTACTGGTACATCTGTGAAACTATGGGGACATCTGTTAACCTACTGGGATATCTGTAAAACTACTGGGACATCTGTTAACTATTGGGACATCTGTGAAACTATGGGGACATCTGTTAACCTTCCTGGACATCTGTGAAACTATTGGCACATCTATGAAACTAGTGGGACATCTGTGAAACTATGGGGACATCTGTTAACCTACTGGGATATCTGTAAAACTACTGGGACATCTGTTAACTATTGGGACATCTGTGAAACTATGGGGACATCTTTTAACCTACTGGGACATCTGTGAAACTATTGGGACATCTATGAAACTAGTGGGACATCTGTGAAACTATGGGGACATCTGTTAACCTACTGGGACATCTGTAAAACTATTGGGACATCTGTTAAACTACTGGGACATCTGTGAAACTACTGGGCCATCTGTGAAACTACTGGGACATCTGTGAAACTACTGTGACATCTGTTAAACTATTGGAACATCTGTTAAACTACTGGTATATCTGTGAAACTATTGGGACATCTGGGAAACTATTGGGACATCTGTGAAACTATGGGGACATCTGTGAAACTAATGGGACATATGTGAAACTATTGGGAAATGTGTAAAACTACTGGTACATATGTGAAACTATTGGGAAATCTGTGAAACTATCGGGACATCTGTTAACCTACTGGGATGTCTGTAAATCTTCTGGGACATCTGTGAAACTATTGGGACATCTGTGAAACTATTGGGACATCTGCAAAACTACTGGTACATCTGTGAAACTATTGGGACATCTGTGAAACTATGGGGACATCTGTGAAACAAATGGGACATAGGTGAAACTATTGGGACATCTGTGAAACTATTGGGACATCTGTGAAACTATGGGGTCATCTGTGAAACTAATGGGACATATGGGAAACTATTGGGACATCTGTGAAACTATTGGGACATCTGTGAAACTATTGGGACATCTGTGAAACTACTGGTACATCTGTGAAACTATGGGGATATCTGTTAACCTACTGGGACATCTGTGAAACTATTGGGACATCTGTTAAACTACTGGGACATCTGTGAAACTACTGGAACATCTGTGAAACTACTGGGACATCTGTGAAACTACTGGGACATTTGTTAAACTATTGGAACATCTGTTAAACTACTGGTACATCTGTGAAACTATGGGGACATCTGTGAAACTAATGGGACATATGTGAAACTATTGGGAAATGTGTAAAACTACTGGGACATATGTGAAACTATTGGGAAATCTGTGAAACTATTGGGACATCTGTGAAACTATTGGGACATCTGTGAAACTACTGGTACATCTGTGAAACTATGGGGACATCTGTTAACCTACTGGGATATCTGTAAAACTACTGGTACATCTGTTAACTATTGGGACATCTGTGAAACTATGGGGACATCTTTTAACCTACTGGGACATCTGTTAAACTATTGGGACATCTATGAAACTAGTGGGACATCTGTGAAACTATTGGGACATCTGTGAAACTACTGGGACATCTGTGAAACTACTGGGACATCTGTGAAACTATCGGGACATCTGTTAACCTACTGGGACATCTGTGAAACTATTGGGACATCTGTGAAACTACTGGGACATCTGTTAAACTATTGGAACATCTGTTAAACTACTGGTACATCTGTGAAACTATTGGGACATCCGGGAAACTATTGGCACATCTGTGAAACTATGGGGACATCTGTGAAACTAATGGGACATATGTGAAACTATTGGGAAATGTGTAAAACTACTGGGACATATGTGAAACTATTGGGAAATCTGTGAAACTATTGGGACATCTGTGAAACTATTGGGACATCTGTGAAACTACTGGTACATCTGTGAAACTATGGGGACATCTGTTAACCTACTGGGATATCTGTAAAACTACTGGGACATCTGTTAACTATTGGGACATCTGTGAAACTATGGGGACATCTGTTAACCTACTGGGACATCTGTGAAACTATTGGCACATCTATGAAACTAGTGGGACATCTGTGAAACTATGGGGATATCTGTTAACCTACTGGGACATCTGTGAAACTATTGGGACATTTGTTAAACTACTGGGACATATGTGAAACTACTGGGACATCTGTGAAACTACTGGGACATCTGTGAAACTACTGGGACATCTGTTAAACTATTGGAACATCTGTTAAACTACTGGTAAATCTGTGAAACTATTGGGACATCTGGGAAACTATTGGGACATCTGTGAAACTATGGGGACATCTGTGAAACTAATGGGACATATGTGAAACTATTGGGAAATGTGTAAAACTACTGGTACATATGTGAAACTATAGGGAAATCTGTGAAACTATTGGGACATCTGTTAAACTACTGGGACATCTGTGAAACTATGGGGACATCTGTAAAACTAATGGGACATATGTGAAACTATTGGGGCGTCTGTGAAACTACTGGGACATGTGTGAAACTACTGGGACATCTGTAAAACTACTGGGATATCTGTTAAACTATTGGGACATCTGTGAAACTAATGGGACATATGTGAAACTATTGGGAGATCTGTGAAACTACTGGTACATCTGTGAAACTATCGGGACATCTGTTAACCTACTGGGATGTCTGTAAAACTTCTGGGACATCTGTGAAACTATTGGGACATCTGTGAAACTACTGGTATATGTGTGAAACTATTGGGACATCTGTGAAACTACTGGGACATCTGTTAACCTACTGGGACATCTGTGAAACTATTGTGACATCTGTGAAACTACTGGGACATCTGTTAAACTATTGGAACATCTGTTAAACTACTGGTACATCTGTGAAACTTTTGGGACATCTGGGAAACTATTGGCACATCTGTGAAACTATGGGGACATCTGTGAAACTAATGGGACATATGTGAAACTATTGGGAAATGTGTAAAACTACTGGGACATATGTGAAACTATTGGGAAATCTGTGAAACTATTGGGACATCTGTGAAACTATTGGGACATCTGTGAAACTACTGGTACATCTGTGAAACTATGGGGACATCTGTTAACCTACTGGGATATCTGTAAAACTACTGGGACATCTGTTAACTATTGGGACATCTGTGAAACTATGGGGACATCTGTTAACCTACTGGGACATCTGTGAAACTATTGGCACATCTATGAAACTAGTGGGACATCTGTGAAACTATGGGGACATCTGTTAACCTACTGGGACATCTGTGAAACTATTGGGACATCTGTTAAACTACTGGGACATATGTGAAACTACTGGGACATCTGTGAAACTACTGGGACATCTGTGAAACTACTGGGACATCTGTTAAACTATTGGAACATCTGTTAAACTACTGGTAAATCTGTGAAACTATTGGGACATCTGGGAAACTATTGGGACATCTGTGAAACTATGGGGACATCTGTGAAACTAATGGGACATATGTGAAATTATTGGGAAATGTGTAAAACTACTGGTACATATGTGAAACTATAGGGAAATCTGTGAAACTATTGGGACATCTGTTAAACTACTGGTACATCTGTGAAACTATCGGGACATCTGTTAACCTACTGGGATGTCTGTAAAACTTCTGGGACATCTGTGAAACTATTGGGACATCTGTGAAACTATTGGGACATCTGTGAAACTACTGGTACATCTGTGAAACTATTGGGACATCTGTGAAACTATGGGGACATCTGTGAAACAAATGGGACATAGGTGAAACTATTGGGACATCTGTGAAACTATTGGGACATCTGTGAAACTATGGGGTCATCTGTGAAACTAATGGGACATATGTGAAACTATTGGGACATCTGTGAAACTATTGGGACATCTGTGAAACTATTGGGACATCTGTGAAACTACTGGTACATCTGTGAAACTATGCGGACATCTGTGAAACTACTGGTACATCTGTGAAACTATGCGGACATCTGTGAAACTATTGGGACATCTATGAAACTAGTGGGACATCTGTGAAACTATGGGGACATCTGTTATCCTACTGGGCCATCTGTGAAACTACTGGGACATCTGTGAAACTACTGAGACATCTGTGAAACTACTGGGACATCTGTTAAACTATTGGAACATCTGTTAAACTACTGGTACATCTGTGAAACTATTGGGACATCTGGGAAAATATTGGGACATCTGTGAAACTATGGGGACATCTGTGAAACTAATGGGACATATGTGAAACTATTGGGAAATGTGTAAAACTACTGGTACATATGTGAAACTATTGGGAAATCTGTGAAACTATTGGGACATGTGTGAAACTACTGGTACATCTGTGAAACTATGGGGACATCTGATAACCTACTGGGATATCTGTAAAACTACTGGGACATCTGTTAACTATTGGGACATCTGCGAAACTATGGGGACATCTGTTAACCTACTGGGACATCTGTGAAACTACTGGGACATCTGTGAAACTACTGGGACATCTGTAAAACTACTGGGACATATGTGAACCTACTGGGACATCTGTAAAACTACTGGGACATCTGTTAAACTATTGGAACATCTGTGAAACTATGGGGACATCTGTGAAACTAATGGGACATGTGTGAAACTATTGGGAGATCTGTGAAACTACTGGTACATCTGTGAAACTATCGGGACATCTGTTAACCTACTGGGATGTCTGTAAAACTTCTGGGACATCTGTGAAACTATTGGGACATCTGTGAAACTATTGGGACATCTGTGAAACTACTGGTACATCTGTGAAACTATTGGGACATCTGTGAAACTACTGGGACATCTGTGAAACTACTGGGACATCTGTGAAACTATCGGGACATCTGTTAACCTACTGGGACATCTGTGAAACTATTGGGACATCTGTTAAACTACTAAGTTGCCTCTGTGGTAGTAGTTACATTGGAGAAACCAAACGCCATATCTCGGACCGCATTCGTGAACATAAAGCAGACCTTAAACACGGTAGGACCAACACCTCGGCCGTAGCAGATCATTGTTCTAATTCAGTAGGCTCACATGCCATTGACTTTTCCAAGACGGAGGTTCTTTGTAAGCCATCTGGCTTCCATGAGAGATTCGTTCATGAGGCTATCCACATATACAAACACAGAGACAATTTCAACCGAGAAGATGGATTCTATCTTAGCAATCATTGGAAAGATTTGATAAATCATTTCAGTTCTTGATTGATTGTTCACGCTTACAGTGCCTTTCAGACAGCATACATAAAAACAAATTTCGTCTCCCCCCTCCTCTTTTCAAAAAATAGATGGACTAGTCCTGGCAAACTGCCATCGTTGCGCGTGACGCAAACGTTATTTTTTATATATATAAATAAATATGCCGTTTTCAAAATAAATTTATGCAAACCGACACACCTGATGATGACCGTTTGAGTTATGGTCGAAACGTCGTGAGAATTTTTTATTGTTTTATATATATTTTGTTATTTTGTTGTTTCTCTTCAACGTGACTTTACCGAAAAAACTAAGAATATGAATTACTGCAGTCACGAAAGCTTTAAATCAAAATTTACTGGGACATCTGTTAACTATTGGGACATCTGTGAAACTATGGGGACATCTGTTAACCTTCCTGGACATCTGTGAAACTATTGGCACATCTATGAAACTAGTGGGACATCTGTGAAACTATGGGGACATCTGTTAACCTACTGGGATATCTGTAAAACTACTGGGACATCTGTTAACTATTGGGACATCTGTGAAACTATGGGGACATCTTTTAACCTACTGGGACATCTGTGAAACTATTGGGACATCTATGAAACTAGTGGGACATCTGTGAAACTATGGGGACATCTGTTAACCTACTGGGACATCTGTAAAACTATTGGGACATCTGTTAAACTACTGGGACATCTGTGAAACTACTGGGACATCTGTGAAACTACTGGGACATCTGTGAAACTACTGTGACATCTGTTAAACTATTGGAACATCTGTTAAACTACTGGTATATCTGTGAAACTATTGGGACATCTGGGAAACTATTGGGACATCTGTGAAACTATGGGGACATCTGTGAAACTAATGGAACATATGTGAAACTATTGGGAAATGTGTAAAACTACTGGTACATATGTGAAACTATTCGGAAATCTGTGAAACTATCGGGACATCTGTTAACCTACTGGGATGTCTGTAAAACTTCTGGGACATCTGTGAAACTATTGGGACATCTGTGAAACTATTGGGACATCTGCGAAACTACTGGTACATCTGTGAAACTATTGGGACATCTGTGAAACTATGGGGACATCTGTGAAACAAATGGCACATAGGTGAAACTATTGGGACATCTGTGAAACTATTGGGACATCTGTGAAACTATGGGGTCATCTGTGAAACTAATGGGACATATGGGAAACTATTGGGACATCTATGAAACTATTGGGACATCTGTGAAACTATTGGGACATCTGTGAAACTACTGGTACATCTGTGAAACTATGGGGATATCTGTTAACCTACTGGGACATCTGTGAAACTATTGGGACATCTGTTAAACTACTGGGACATCTGTGAAACTACTGGAACATCTGTGAAACTACTGGGACATCTGTGAAACTACTGGGACATTTGTTAAACTATTGGAACATCTGTTAAACTACTGGTACATCTGTGAAACTATGGGGACATCTGTGAAACTAATGGGACGTATGTGAAACTATTGGGAAATGTGTAAAACTACTGGGACATATGTGAAACTATTGGGAAATCTGTGAAACTATTGGGACATCTGTGAAACTATTGGGACATCTGTGAAACTACTGGTACATCTGTGAAACTATGGGGACATCTGTTAACCTACTGGGATGTCTGTAAAACTTCTGGGACATCTGTGAAACTATTGGGACATCTGTGAATCTATTGGGACATCTGCGAAACTACTGGTACATCTGTGAAACTATTGGGACATCTGTGAAACTATGGGGACATCTGTGAAACAAATGGCACATAGGTGAAACTATTGGGACATCTGTGAAACTATTGGGACATCTGTGAAACTATGGGGTCATCTGTGAAACTAATGGGACATATGGGAAACTATTGGGACATCTATGAAACTATTGGGACATCTGTGAAACTATTGGGACATCTGTGAAACTACTGGTACATCTGTGAAACTATGGGGATATCTGTTAACCTACTGGGACATCTGTGAAACTATTGGGACATCTGTTAAACTACTGGGACATCTGTGAAACTACTGGAACATCTGTGAAACTACTGGGACATCTGTGAAACTACTGGGACATTTGTTAAACTATTGGAACATCTGTTAAACTACTGGTACATCTGTGAAACTATGGGGACATCTGTGAAACTAATGGGACGTATGTGAAACTATTGGGAAATGTGTAAAACTACTGGGACATATGTGAAACTATTGGGAAATCTGTGAAACTATTGGGACATCTGTGAAACTATTGGGACATCTGTGAAACTACTGGTACATCTGTGAAACTATGGGGACATCTGTTAACCTACTGGGATATCTGTAAAACTACTGGGACATCTGTTAACTATTGGGACATCTGTGAAACTATGGGGACATCTTTTAACCTACTGGGACATCTGTTAAACTATTGGGACATCTATGAAACTAGTGGGACATCTGTGAAACTATTGGGACATCTGTGAAACTACTGGGACATCTGTGAAACTACTGGGACATCTGTGAAACTATCGGGACATCTGTTAACCTACTGGGACATCTGTGAAACTATTGGGACATCTGTGAAACTACTGGGACATCTGTTAAACTATTGGAACATCTGTTAAACTACTGGTACATCTGTGAAACTATTGGGACATCCGGGAAACTATTGGCACATCTGTGAAACTATGGGGACATCTGTGAAACTAATGGGACATATGTGAAACTATTGGGAAATGTGTAAAACTACTGGGACATATGTGAAACTATTGGGAAATCTGTGAAACTATTGGGACATCTGTAAAACTATTGGGACATCTGTGAAAATACTGGTACATCTGTGAAACTATGGGGACATCTGTTAACCTACTGGGATATCTGTAAAACTACTGGGACATCTGTTAACTATTGGGACATCTGTGAAACTATGGGGACATCTGTTAACCTACTGGGACATCTGTGAAACTATTGGCACATCTATGAAACTAGTGGGACATCTGTGAAACTATGGGGACATCTGTTAACCTACTGGGACATCTGGGAAACTATTGGGACATCTGTTAAACTACTGGGACATATGTGAAACTACTGGGACATCTGTGAAACTACTGGGACATCTGTGAAACTACTGGGACATCTGTTAAACTATTGGAACATCTGTTAAACTACTGGTAAATCTGTGAAACTATTGGGACATCTGGGAAACTATTGGGACATCTGTGAAACTATGGGGACATCTGTGAAACTAATGGGACATATGTGAAACTATTGGGAAATGTGTAAAACTACTGGTACATATGTGAAACTATAGGGAAATCTGTGAAACTATTGGGACATCTGTTAAACTACTGGGACATCTGTGAAACTATGGGGACATCTGTAAAACTAATGGGACATATGTGAAACTATTGGGGCGTCTGTGAAACTACTGGGACATGTGTGAAACTACTGGGACATCTGTAAAACTACTGGGACATCTGTTAAACTATTGGGACATCTGTGAAACTATGGGGACATCTGTGAAACTAATGGGACATATGTGAAACTATTGGGAGATCTGTGAAACTACTGGTACATCTGTGAAACTATCGGGACATCTGTTAACCTACTGGGATGTCTGTAAAACTTCTGGGACATCTGTGAAACTATTGGGACATCTGTGAAACTATTGGGACATCCGTGAAACTACTGGTACATCTGTGAAACTATTGGGACATATGTGAAACTATGGGGACATCTGTGAAACAAATGGGACATAGGTGAAACTATTGGGACATCTGTGAAACTATTGGGACATCTGTGAAACTATGGGGTCATCTGTGAAACTAATGGGACATATGTGAAACTATTGGGACATCTGTGAAACTATTGGAACATCTGTGAAACTATTGGGACATCTGTGAAACTACTGGTACATCTGTGAAACTATGGGGACATCTGTGAAACTAATGGGACATATGTGAAACTATTGGGAAATGTGTAAAACTACTGGGACATATGTGAAACTATTGGGAAATCTGTGAAACTATTGGGACATCTGTGAAACTACTGGTACATCTGTGAAACTATGGGGACATCTGTTAACCTACTGGGATATCTGTAAAACTACTGGGACATCTGTTAACTATTGGGACATCTGTGAAACTATGGGGACATCTTTTAACCTTCCTGGACATCTGTGAAACTATTGGCACATCTATGAAACTAGTGGGACATCTGTGAAACTATGGGGACATCTGTTAACCTACTGGGATATCTGTAAAACTACTGGGACATCTGTTAACTATTGGGACATCTGTGAAACTATGGGGACATCTGTTAACCTACTGGGATATCTGTAAAACTACTGGGACATCTGTTAACTATTGGGACATCTGTGAAACTATGGGGACATCTGTTAACCTACTGGGACATCTGTGAAACTATTGGCACATCTATGAAACTAGTGGGACATCTGTGAAACTATGGGGACATCTGTTAACCTACTGGGACATCTGTGAAACTATTGGGACATCTGTTAAACTACTGGGACATATGTGAAACTACTGGGACATCTGTGAAACTACTGGGACATCTGTGAAACTACTGGGACATCTGTTAAACTATTGGAACATCTGTTAAACTACTGGTAAATCTGTGAAACTATTGGGACATCTGGGAAACTATTGGGACATCTGTGAAACTATGGGGACATCTGTGAAACTAATGGGACATATGTGAAACTATTGGGAAATGTGTAAAACTACTGGTACATATGTGAAACTATAGGGAAATCTGTGAAACTATTGGGACATCTGTTAAACTACTGGGACATCTGTGAAACTATGGGGACATCTGTAAAACTAATGGGACATATGTGAAACTATTGGGGCGTCTGTGAAACTACTGGGACATGTGTGAAACTACTGGGACATCTGTTAAACTATTGGGACATCTGTGAAACTATGGGGACATCTGTGAAACTAATGGGACATATGTGAAACTATTGGGAGATCTGTGAAACTACTGGTACATCTGTGAAGCTATCGGGACATCTGTTAACCTACTGGGATGTCTGTAAAACTTCTGGGACATCTGTGAAACTATTGGGACATCTGTGAAACTATTGGGACATCCGTGAAACTACTGGTACATCTGTGAAACTATTGGGACATATGTGAAACTATGGGGACATCTGTGAAACAAATGGGACATAGGTGAAACTATTGGGACATCTGTGAAACTATTGGGACATCTGTGAAACTATGGGGTCATCTGTGAAACTAATGGGACATATGTGAAACTATTGGGACATCTGTGAAACTATTGGAACATCTGTGAAACTATTGGGACATCTGTGAAACTACTGGTACATCTGTGAAACTATGGGGACATCTGTGAAACTAATGGGACATATGTGAAACTATTGGGAAATGTGTAAAACTACTGGGACATATGTGAAACTATTGGGAAATCTGTGAAACTATTGGGACATCTGTGAAACTACTGGTACATCTGTGAAACTATGGGGACATCTGTTAACCTACTGGGATATCTGTAAAACTACTGGGACATCTGTTAACTATTGGGACATCTGTGAAACTATGGGGACATCTTTTAACCTTCCTGGACATCTGTGAAACTATTGGCACATCTATGAAACTAGTGGGACATCTGTGAAACTATGGGGACATCTGTTAACCTACTGGGATATCTGTAAAACTACTGGGACATCTGTTAACTATTGGGACATCTGTGAAACTATGGGGACATCTTTTAACCTACTGGGACATCTGTGAAACTATGGGGACATCTGTGAAACTAATGGGACATATGTGAAACTATTGGGAAATGTGTAAAACTACTGTTACATATGTGAAACTATTGGGAAATCTGTGAAACTATCGGGACATCTGTTAACCTACTGGGATGTCTGTAAAACTTCTGGGACATCTGTGAAACTATTGGGACATCTGTGAAACTATTGGGACATCTGCGAAACTACTGGTACATCTGTGAAACTATTGGGACATCTGTGAAACTATGGGGACATCTGTGAAACAAATGGGACATAGGTGTAACTATTGGGACATCTGTGAAACTATTGGGACATCTGTGAAACTATGGGGTCATCTGTGAAACTAATGGGACATATGGGAAACTATTGGGACATCTGTGAAACTATTGGGACATCTGTGAAACTATTGGGACATCTGTGAAACTACTGGTACATCTGTGAAACTATGGGGATATGTGTTAACCTACTGGGACATCTGTGAAACTATTGGGACATCTGTTAAACTACTGGGACATCTGTGAAACTACTGGAACATCTGTGAAACTACTGGGACATCTGTGAAACTACTGGGACATTTGTTAAACTATTGGAACATCTGTTAAACTACTGGTACATCTGTGAAACTATGGGGACATCTGTGAAACTAATGGGACATATGTGAAACTATTGGGAAATGTGTAAAACTACTGGGACATATGTGAAACTATTGGGAAATCTGTGAAACTATTGGGACATCTGTGAAACTATTGGGACATCTGTGAAACTACTGGTACATCTGTGAAACTATGGGGACATCTGTTAACCTACTGGGATATCTGTAAAACTAATCGGACATCTGTTAACTATTGGGACATCTGTGAAACTATGGGGACATCTTTTAAACTATTGGGACATCTATGAAACTAGTGGGACATCTGTGAAACTATTGGGACATCTGTGAAACTACTGGGACATCTGTGAAACTACTGGGACATCTGTGAAACTATCGGGACATCTGTTAACCTACTGGGACATCTGTGAAACTATTGGGACATCTGTGAAACTACTGGGACATCTGTTAAACTATTGGAACATCTGTTAAACTACTGGTACATCTGTGAAACTATTGGGACATCCGGGAAACTATTGGCACATCTGTGAAACTATGGGGACATCTGTGAAACTAATGGGACATATGTGAAACTATTGGGAAATGTGTAAAACTACTGGGACATATGTGAAACTATTGGGAAATCTGTGAAACTATTGGGACATCTGTGAAACTATTGGGACATCTGTGAAACTACTGGTACATCTGTGAAACTATGGGGACATCTGTTAACCTACTGGGATATCTGTAAAACTACTGGGACATCTGTTAACTATTGGGACATCTGTGAAACTATGGGGACATCTGTTAACCTACTGGGACATCTGTGAAACTATTGGCACATCTATGAAACTAGTGGGACATCTGTGAAACTATGGGGACATCTGTTAACCTACTGGGACATCTGTGAAACTATTGGGACATCTGTTAAACTACTGGGACATATGTGAAACTACTGGGACATCTGTGAAACTACTGGGACATCTGTGAAACTACTGGGACATCTGTTAAACTATTGGAACATCTGTTAAACTACTGGTAAATCTGTGAAACTATTGGGACATCTGGGAAACTATTGGGACATCTGTGAAACTATGGGGACATCTGTGAAACTAATGGGACATATGTGAAACTATTGGGAAATGTGTAAAACTACTGGTACATATGTGAAACTATAGGGAAATCTGTGAAACTATTGGGACATCTGTTAAACTACTGGGACATCTGTGAAACTATGGGGACATCTGTAAAACTAATGGGACATATGTGAAACTATTGGGGCGTCTGTGAAACTACTGGGACATGTGTGAAACTACTGGGACATCTGTAAAACTACTGGGACATCTGTTAAACTATTGGGACATCTGTGAAACTATGGGGACATCTGTGAAACTAATGGGACATATGTGAAACTATTGGGAGATCTGTGAAACTACTGGTACATCTGTG
The DNA here is from genome assembly GCF_048934315.1 of Petromyzon marinus. Lineage (NCBI taxonomy): Eukaryota > Metazoa > Chordata > Hyperoartia > Petromyzontiformes > Petromyzontidae > Petromyzon > Petromyzon marinus. Next base: position 73,879 of record NW_027423691.1, on the reverse strand, counting down.
AAACTATCGGGACATCTGTTAACCTACTGGGATGTCTGTAAAACTTCTGGGACATCTGTGAAACTATTGGGACATCTGTGAAACTATTGGGACATCCGTGAAACTACTGGTACATCTGTGAAACTACTGTGACATCTGTTAAACTATTGGAACATCTGTTAAACTACTGGTATATCTGTGAAACTATTGGGACATCTGGGAAACTATTGGGACATCTGTGAAACTATGGGGACATCTGTGAAACTAATGGGACATATGTGAAACTATTGGGAAATGTGTAAAACTACTGGTACATATGTGAAACTATTGGGAAATCTGTGAAACTATCGGGACATCTGTTAACCTACTGGGATGTCTGTAAAACTTCTGGGACATCTGTGAAACTATTGGGACATCTGTGAAACTATTGGGACATCTGCGAAACTACTGGTACATCTGTGAAACTATTGGGACATCTGTGAAACTATGGGGACATCTGTGAAACAAATGGGACATAGGTGAAACTATTGGGACATCTGTGAAACTATTGGGACATCTGTGAAACTATGGGGTCATCTGTGAAACTAATGGGACATATGGGAAACTATTGGGACATCTGTGAAACTATTGGGACATCTGTGAAACTATTGGGACATCTGTGAAACTACTGGTACATCTGTGAAACTATGGGGATATCTGTTAACCTACTGGGACATCTGTGAAACTATTGGGACATCTGTTAAACTACTGGGACATCTGTGAAACTACTGGAACATCTGTGAAACTACTGGGACATCTGTGAAACTACTGGGACATTTGTTAAACTATTGGAACATCTGTTAAACTACTGGTACATCTGTGAAACTATGGGGACATCTGTGAAACTAATGGGACATATGTGAAACTATTGGGAAATGTGTAAAACTACTGGGACATATGTGAAACTATTGGGAAATCTGTGAAACTATTGGGACATCTGTGAAACTATTGGGACATCTGTGAAACTACTGGTACATCTGTGAAACTATGGGGACATCTGTTAACCTACTGGGATATCTGTAAAACTACTGGGACATCTGTTAACTATTGGGACATCTGTGAAACTATGGGGACATCTTTTAACCTACTGGGACATCTGTTAAACTATTGGGACATCTATGAAACTAGTGGGACATCTGTGAAACTATTGGGACATCTGTGAAACTACTGGGACATCTGTGAAACTACTGGGACATCTGTGAAACTATCGGGACATCTGTTAACCTACTGGGACATCTGTGAAACTATTGGGACATCTGTGAAACTACTGGGACATCTGTTAAACTATTGGAACATCTGTTAAACTACTGGTACATCTGTGAAACTATTGGGACATCCGGGAAACTATTGGCACATCTGTGAAACTATGGGGACATCTGTGAAACTAATGGGACATATGTGAAACTATTGGGAAATGTGTAAAACTACTGGTACATATGTGAAACTATTGGGAAATCTGTGAAACTATCGGGACATCTGTTAACCTACTGGGATGTCTGTAAAACTTCTGGGACATCTGTGAAACTATTGGGACATCTGTGAAACTATTGGGACATCTGCGAAACTACTGGTACATCTGTGAAACTATTGGGACATCTGTGAAACTATGGGGACATCTGTGAAACAAATGGGACATAGGTGTAACTATTGGGACATCTGTGAAACTATTGGGACATCTGTGAAACTATGGGGTCATCTGTGAAACTAATGGGACATATGGGAAACTATTGGGACATCTGTGAAACTATTGGGACATCTGTGAAACTATTGGGACATCTGTGAAACTACTGGTACATCTGTGAAACTATGGGGATATCTGTTAACCTACTGGGACATCTGTGAAACTATTGTGACATCTGTTAAACTACTGGGACATCTGTGAAACTACTGGAACATCTGTGAAACTACTGGGACATCTGTGAAACTACTGGGACATTTGTTAAACTATTGGAACATCTGTTAAACTACTGGTACATCTGTGAAACTATGGGGACATCTGTGAAACTAATGGGACATATGTGAAACTATTGGGAAATGTGTAAAACTACTGGGACATATGTGAAACTATTGGGAAATCTGTGAAACTATTGGGACATCTGTGAAGCTATTGGGACATCTGTGAATCTACTGGTACATCTGTGAAACTATGGGGACATCTGTTAACCTACTGGGATATCTGTAAAACTACTGGGACATCTGTTAACTATTGGGACATCTGTGAAACTATGGGGACATCTTTTAACCTACTGGGACATCTGTTAAACTATTGGGACATCTATGAAACTAGTGGGACATCTGTGAAACTATTGGGACATCTGTGAAACTACTGGGACATCTGTGAAACTACTGGGACATCTGTGAAACTATCGGGACATCTGTTAACCTACTGGGACATCTGTGAAACTATTGGGACATCTGTGAAACTACTGGGACATCTGTTAAACTATTGGAACATCTGTTAAACTACTGGTACATCTGTGAAACTATTGGGACATCCGGCAAACTATTGGCACATCTGTGAAACTATGGGGACATCTGTGAAACTAATGGGACATATGTGAAACTATTGGGAAATGTGTAAAACTACTGGGACATATGTGAAACTATTGGGAAATCTGTGAAACTATTGGGACATCTGTGAAACTATTGGGACATCTGTGAAACTACTGGTACATCTGTGAAACTATGGGGACATCTGTTAACCTACTGGGATATCTGTAAAACTACTGGGACATCTGTTAACTATTGGGACATCTGTGAAACTATGGGGACATCTGTTAACCTACTGGGACATCTGTGAAACTATTGGCACATCTATGAAACTAGTGGGACATCTGTGAAACTATGGGGACATCTGTTAACCTACTGGGACATCTGTGAAACTATTGGGACATCTGTTAAACTACTGGGACATATGTGAAACTACTGGGACATCTGTGAAACTACTGGGACATCTGTGAAACTACTGGGACATCTGTTAAACTATTGGAACATCTGTTAAACTACTGGTAAATCTGTGAAACTATTGGGACATCTGGGAAACTATTGGGACATCTGTGAAACTATGGGGACATCTGTGAAACTAATGGGACATATGTGAAACTATTGGGAAATGTGTAAAACTACTGGTACATATGTGAAACTATAGGGAAATCTGTGAAACTATTGGGACATCTGTTAAACTACTGGGACATCTGTGAAACTATGGGGACATCTGTAAAACTAATGGGACATATGTGAAACTATTGGGGCGTCTGTGAAACTACTGGGACATGTGTGAAACTACTGGGACATCTGTAAAACTACTGGGACATCTGTTAAACTATTGGGACATCTGTGAAACTATGGGGACATCTGTGAAACTAATGGGACATATGTGAAACTATTGGGAGATCTGTGAAACTACTGGTACATCTGTGAAACTATCGGGACATCTGTTAACCTACTGGGATGTCTGTAAAACTTCTGGGACATCTGTGAAACTGTTGGGACATCTGTGAAACTATTGGGACATCCGTGAAACTACTGGTACATCTGTGAAACTATTGGGACATCTGTGAAACTATGGGGACATCTGTGAAACAAATGGGACATAGGTGAAACTATTGGGACATCTGTGAAACTATTGGGACATCTGTGAAACTATGGGGTCATCTGTGAAACTAATGGGACATATGTGAAACTATTGGGACATCTGTGAAACTATTGGAACATCTGTGAAACTATTGGGACATCTGTGAAACTACTGGTACATCTGTGAAACTATGGCGACATCTGTGAAACTAATGGGACATATGTGAAACTATTGGGACATCTGTGAAACTATTGGAACATCTGTGAAACTATTGGGACATCTGTGAAACTACTGGTACATCTGTGAAACTATCGGGACATCTGTTAACCTACTGGGATGTCTGTAAAACTTCTGGGACATCTGTGAAACTATTGGGACATCTGTGAAACTATTGGGACATCCGTGAAACTACTGGTACATCTGTGAAACTATTGGGACATCTGTGAAACTATGGGGACATCTGTGAAACAAATGGGACATAGGTGAAACTATTGGGACATCTGTGAAACTATTGGGACATCTGTGAAACTATGGGGTCATCTGTGAAACTAATGGGAAATGTGTAAAACTACTGGGACATATGTGAAACTATTGGGAAATCTGTGAAACTATTGGGACATCTGTGAAACTACTGGTACATCTGTGAAACTATGGGGACATCTGTTAACCTACTGGGATATCTGTAAAACTACTGGGACATCTGTTAACTATTGGGACATCTGTGAAACTATGGGGACATCTGTTAACCTTCCTGGACATCTGTGAAACTATTGGCACATCTATGAAACTAGTGGGACATCTGTGAAACTATGGGGACATCTGTTAACCTACTGGGACATCTGTAAAACTACTGGGACATCTGTTAACTATTGGGACATCTGTGAAACTATGGGGACATCTTTTAACCTACTGGGACATCTGTGAAACTATTGGGACATCTATGAAACTAGTGGGACATCTGTGAAACTATGGGGACATCTGTTAACCTACTGGGACATCTGTAAAACTATTGGGACATCTGTTAAACTACTGGGACATCTGTGAAACTACTGGGACATCGGTGAAACTACTGGGACATCTGTGAAACTACTGTGACATCTGTTAAACTATTGGAACATCTGTTAAACTACTGGTATATCTGTGAAACTATTGGGACATCTGGGAAACTATTGGGACATCTGTGAAACTATGGGGACATCTGTGAAACTAATGGGACATATGTGAAACTATTGGGAAATGTGTAAAACTACTGGTACATATGTGAAACTATTGGGAAATCTGTGAAACTATCGGGACATCTGTTAACCTACTGGGATGTCTGTAAAACTTCTGGGACATCTGTGAAACTATTGGGACATCTGTGAAACTATTGGGACATCTGCGAAACTACTGGTACATCTGTGAAACTATTGGGACATCTGTGAAACTATGGGGACATCTGTGAAACAAATGGGACATAGGTGAAACTATTGGGACATCTGTGAAACTATTGGGACATCTGTGAAACTATGGGGTCATCTGTGAAACTAATGGGACATATGGGAAACTATTGAGACATCTGTGAAACTATTGGGACATCTGTGAAACTATTGGTACATCTGTGAAACTATGGGGATATCTGTTAACCTACTGGGACATCTGTGAAACTATTGGGACATCTGTTAAACTACTGGGACATCTGTGAAACTACTGGAACATCTGTGAAACTACTGGGACATCTGTGAAACTACTGGGACATTTGTTAAACTATTGGAACATCTGTTAAACTACTGGTACATCTGTGAAACTATGGGGACATCTGTGAAACTAATGGGACATATGTGAAACTATTGGGAAATGTGTAAAACTACTGGGACATATGTGAAACTATTGGGAAATCTGTGAAACTATTGGGACATCTGTGAAACTATTGGGACATCTGTGAAACTACTGGTACATCTGTGAAACTATGGGGACATCTGTTAACCTACTGGGATATCTGTAAAACTACTGGGACATCTGTTAACTATTGGGACATCTGTGAAACTATGGGGACATCTTTTAACCTACTGGGACATCTGTTAAACTATTGGGACATCTATGAAACTAGTGGGACATCTGTGAAACTATTGGGACATCTGTTAAACTACTGGGACATCTGTGAAACTACTGGGACATCTGTGAAACTATCGGGACATCTGTTAACCTACTGGGACATCTGTGAAACTATTGGGACATCTGTGAAACTACTGGGACATCTGTTAAACTATTGGAACATCTGTTAAACTACTGGTACATCTGTGAAACTATTGGGACATCCGGGAAACTATTGGCACATCTGTGAAACTATGGGGACATCTGTGAAACTAATGGGACATATGTGAAACTATTGGGAAATGTGTAAAACTACTGGGACATATGTGAAACTATTGGGAAATCTGTGAAACTATTGGGACATCTGTGAAACTATTGGGACATCTGTGAAACTACTGGTACATCTGTGAAACTATGGGGACATCTGTTAACCTACTGGGATATCTGTAAAACTACTGGGACATCTGTTAACTATTGGGACATCTGTGAAACTATGGGGACATCTGTTAACCTACTGGGACATCTGTGAAACTATTGGCACATCTATGAAACTAGTGGGACATCTGTGAAACTATGGGGACATCTGTTAACCTACTGGGACATCTGTGAAACTATTGGGACATCTGTTAAACTACTGGGACATATGTGAAACTACTGGGACATCTGTGAAACTACTGGGACATCTGTGAAACTACTGGGACATCTGTTAAACTATTGGAACATCTGTTAAACTACTGGTAAATCTGTGAAACTATTGGGACATCTGGGAAACTATTGGGACATCTGTGAAACTATGGGGACATCTGTGAAACTAATGGGACATATGTGAAACTATTGGGAAATGTGTAAAACTACTGGTACATATGTGAAACTATAGGGAAATCTGTGAAACTATTGGGACATCTGTTAAACTACTGGGACATCTGTGAAACTATGGGGACATCTGTAAAACTAATGGGACATATGTGAAACTATTGGGGCGTCTGTGAAACTACTGGGACATGTGTGAAACTACTGGGACATCTGTAAAACTACTGGGACATCTGTTAAACTATTGGGACATCTGTGAAACTATGGGGACATCTGTGAAACTAATGGGACATATGTGAAACTATTGGGAGTTCTGTGAAACTACTGGTACATCTGTGAAACTATCGGGACATCTGTTAACCTACTGGGATGTCTGTAAAACTTCTGGGACATCTGTGAAACTATTGGGACATCTGTGAAACTATTGGGACATCCGTGAAACTACTGGTACATCTGTGAAACTACTGTGACATCTGTTAAACTATTGGAACATCTGTTAAACTACTGGTATATCTGTGAAACTATTGGGACATCTGGGAAACTATTGGGACATCTGTGAAACTATGGGGACATCTGTGAAACTAATGGGACATATGTGAAACTATTGGGAAATGTGTAAAACTACTGGTACATATGTGAAACTATTGGGAAATCTGTGAAACTATCGGGACATCTGTTAACCTACTGGGATGTCTGTAAAACTTCTGGGACATCTGTGAAACTATTGGGACATCTGTGAAACTATTGGGACATCTGCGAAACTACTGGTACATCTGTGAAACTATTGGGACATCTGTGAAACTATGGGGACATCTGTGAAACAAATGGGACATAGGTGAAACTATTGGGACATCTGTGAAACTATTGGGACATCTGTGAAACTATGGGGTCATCTGTGAAACTAATGGGACATATGGGAAACTATTGGGACATCTGTGAAACTATTGGGACATCTGTGAAACTATTGGGACATCTGTGAAACTACTGGTACATCTGTGAAACTATGGGGATATCTGTTAACCTACTGGGACATCTGTGAAACTATTGGGACATCTGTTAAACTACTGGGACATCTGTGAAACTACTGGAACATCTGTGAAACTACTGGGACATCTGTGAAACTACTGGGACATTTGTTAAACTATTGGAACATCTGTTAAACTACTGGTACATCTGTGAAACTATGGGGACATCTGTGAAACTAATGGGACATATGTGAAACTATTGGGAAATGTGTAAAACTACTGGGACATATGTGAAACTATTGGGAAATCTGTGAAACTATTGGGACATCTGTGAAACTATTGGCACATCTATGAAACTAGTGGGACATCTGTGAAACTATGGGGACATCTGTTAACCTACTGGGACATCTGTGAAACTATTGGGACATCTGTTAAACTACTGGGACATATGTGAAGCTACTGGGACATCTGTGAAACTACTGGGACATCTGTGAAACTACTGGGACATCTGTTAAACTATTGGAACATCTGTTAAACTACTGGTAAATCTGTGAAACTATTGGGACATCTGGGAAACTATTGGGACATCTGTGAAACTATGGGGACATCTGTGAAACTAATGGGACATATGTGAAACTATTGGGAAATGTGTAAAACTACTGGTACATATGTGAAACTATAGGGAAATCTGTGAAACTATTGGGACATCTGTTAAACTACTGGGACATCTGTGAAACTATGGGGACATCTGTAAAACTAATGGGACATATGTGAAACTATTGGGGCGTCTGTGAAACTACTGGGACATGTGTGAAACTACTGGGACATCTGTAAAACTACTGGGACATCTGTTAAACTATTGGGACATCTGTGAAACTATGGGGACATCTGTGAAACTAATGGGACATATGTGAAACTATTGGGAGATCTGTGAAACTACTGGTACATCTGTGAAACTATCGGGACATCTGTTAACCTACTGGGATGTCTGTAAAACTTCTGGGACATCTGTGAAACTATTGGGACATCTGTGAAACTATTGGGACATCCGTGAAACTACTGGTACATCTGTGAAACTATTGGGACATCTGTGAAACTATGGGGTCATCTGTGAAACTAATGGGACATATGTGAAACTATTGGGACATCTGTGAAACTATTGGAACATCTGTGAAACTATTGGGACATCTGTGAAACTACTGGTACATCTGTGAAACTATGGCGACATCTGTGAAACTAATGGGACATATGTGAAACTATTGGGACATCTGTGAAACTATTGGAACATCTGTGAAACTATTGGGACATCTGTGAAACTACTGGTACATCTGTGAAACTATCGGGACATCTGTTAACCTACTGGGATGTCTGTAAAACTTCTGGGACATCTGTGAAACTATTGGGACATCTGTGAAACTATTGGGACATCCGTGAAACTACTGGTACATCTGTGAAACTATTGGGACATCTGTGAAACTATGGGGACATCTGTGAAACAAATGGGACATAGGTGAAACTATTGGGACATCTGTGAAACTATTGGGACATCTGTGAAACTATGGGGTCATCTGTGAAACTAATGGGAAATGTGTAAAACTACTGGGACATATGTGAAACTATTGGGAAATCTGTGAAACTATTGGGACATCTGTGAAACTACTGGTACATCTGTGAAACTATGGGGACATCTGTTAACCTACTGGGATATCTGTAAAACTACTGGGACATCTGTTAACTATTGGGACATCTGTGAAACTATGGGGACATCTGTTAACCTTCCTGGACATCTGTGAAACTATTGGCACATCTATGAAACTAGTGGGACATCTGTGAAACTATGGGGACATCTGTTAACCTACTGGGACATCTGTAAAACTACTGGGACATCTGTTAACTATTGGGACATCTGTGAAACTATGGGGACATCTTTTAACCTACTGGGACATCTGTGAAACTATTGGGACATCTATGAAACTAGTGGGACATCTGTGAAACTATGGGGACATCTGTTAACCTACTGGGACATCTGTAAAACTATTGGGACATCTGTTAAACTACTGGGACATCTGTGAAACTACTGGGACATCGGTGAAACTACTGGGACATCTGTGAAACTACTGTGACATCTGTTAAACTATTGGAACATCTGTTAAACTACTGGTATATCTGTGAAACTATTGGGACATCTGGGAAACTATTGGGACATCTGTGAAACTATGGGGACATCTGTGAAACTAATGGGACATATGTGAAACTATTGGGAAATGTGTAAAACTACTGGTACATATGTGAAACTATTGGGAAATCTGTGAAACTATCGGGACATCTGTTAACCTACTGGGATGTCTGTAAAACTTCTGGGACATCTGTGAAACTATTGGGACATCTGTGAAACTATTGGGACATCTGCGAAACTACTGGTACATCTGTGAAACTATTGGGACATCTGTGAAACTATGGGGACATCTGTGAAACAAATGGGACATAGGTGAAACTATTGGGACATCTGTGAAACTATTGGGACATCTGTGAAACTATGGGGTCATCTGTGAAACTAATGGGACATATGGGAAACTATTGAGACATCTGTGAAACTATTGGGACATCTGTGAAACTATTGGTACATCTGTGAAACTATGGGGATATCTGTTAACCTACTGGGACATCTGTGAAACTATTGGGACATCTGTTAAACTACTGGGACATCTGTGAAACTACTGGAACATCTGTGAAACTACTGGGACATCTGTGAAACTACTGGGACATTTGTTAAACTATTGGAACATCTGTTAAACTACTGGTACATCTGTGAAACTATGGGGACATCTGTGAAACTAATGGGACATATGTGAAACTATTGGGAAATGTGTAAAACTACTGGGACATATGTGAAACTATTGGGAAATCTGTGAAACTATTGGGACATCTGTGAAACTATTGGGACATCTGTGAAACTACTGGTACATCTGTGAAACTATGGGGACATCTGTTAACCTACTGGGATATCTGTAAAACTACTGGGACATCTGTTAACTATTGGGACATCTGTGAAACTATGGGGACATCTTTTAACCTACTGGGACATCTGTTAAACTATTGGGACATCTATGAAACTAGTGGGACATCTGTGAAACTATTGGGACATCTGTTAAACTACTGGGACATCTGTGAAACTACTGGGACATCTGTGAAACTATCGGGACATCTGTTAACCTACTGGGACATCTGTGAAACTATTGGGACATCTGTGAAACTACTGGGACATATGTTAAACTATTGGAACATCTGTTAAACTACTGGTACATCTGTGAAACTATTGGGACATCCGGGAAACTATTGGCACATCTGTGAAACTATGGGGACATCTGTGAAACTAATGGGACATATGTGAAACTATTGGGAAATGTGTAAAACTACTGGGACATATGTGAAACTATTGGGAAATCTGTGAAACTATTGGGACATCTGTGAAACTATTGGGACATCTGTGAAACTACTGGTACATCTGTGAAACTATGGGGACATCTGTTAACCTACTGGGATATCTGTAAAACTACTGGGACATCTGTTAACTATTGGGACATCTGTGAAACTATGGGGACATCTGTTAACCTACTGGGACATCTGTGAAACTATTGGCACATCTATGAAACTAGTGGGACATCTGTGAAACTATGGGGACATCTGTTAACCTACTGGGACATCTGTGAAACTATTGGGACATCTGTTAAACTACTGGGACATATGTGAAACTACTGGGACATCTGTGAAACTACTGGGACATCTGTGAAACTACTGGGACATCTGTTAAACTATTGGAACATCTGTTAAACTACTGGTAAATCTGTGAAACTATTGGGACATCTGGGAAACTATTGGGACATCTGTGAAACTATGGGGACATCTGTGAAACTAATGGGACATATGTGAAACTATTGGGAAATGTGTAAAACTACTGGTACATATGTGAAACTATAGGGAAATCTGTGAAACTATTGGGACATCTGTTAAACTACTGGGACATCTGTGAAACTATGGGGACATCTGTAAAACTAATGGGACATATGTGAAACTATTGGGGCGTCTGTGAAACTACTGGGACATGTGTGAAACTACTGGGACATCTGTAAAACTACTGGGACATCTGTTAAACTATTGGGACATCTGTGAAACTATGGGGACATCTGTGAAACTAATGGGACATATGTGAAACTATTGGGAGTTCTGTGAAACTACTGGTACATCTGTGAAACTATCGGGACATCTGTTAACCTACTGGGATGTCTGTAAAACTTCTGGGACATCTGTGAAACTATTGGGACATCTGTGAAACTATTGGGACATCCGTGAAACTACTGGTACATCTGTGAAACTACTGTGACATCTGTTAAACTATTGGAACATCTGTTAAACTACTGGTATATCTGTGAAACTATTGGGACATCTGGGAAACTATTGGGACATCTGTGAAACTATGGGGACATCTGTGAAACTAATGGGACATATGTGAAACTATTGGGAAATGTGTAAAACTACTGGTACATATGTGAAACTATTGGGAAATCTGTGAAACTATCGGGACATCTGTTAACCTACTGGGATGTCTGTAAAACTTCTGGGACATCTGTGAAACTATTGGGACATCTGTGAAACTATTGGGACATCTGCGAAACTACTGGTACATCTGTGAAACTATTGGGACATCTGTGAAACTATGGGGACATCTGTGAAACAAATGGGACATAGGTGAAACTATTGGGACATCTGTGAAACTATTGGGACATCTGTGAAACTATGGGGTCATCTGTGAAACTAATGGGACATATGGGAAACTATTGGGACATCTGTGAAACTATTGGGACATCTGTGAAACTATTGGGACATCTGTGAAACTACTGGTACATCTGTGAAACTATGGGGATATCTGTTAACCTACTGGGACATCTGTGAAACTATTGGGACATCTGTTAAACTACTGGGACATCTGTGAAACTACTGGAACATCTGTGAAACTACTGGGACATCTGTGAAACTACTGGGACATTTGTTAAACTATTGGAACATCTGTTAAACTACTGGTACATCTGTGAAACTATGGGGACATCTGTGAAACTAATGGGACATATGTGAAACTATTGGGAAATGTGTAAAACTACTGGGACATATGTGAAACTATTGGGAAATCTGTGAAACTATTGGGACATCTGTGAAACTATTGGGACATCTGTGAAACTACTGGTACATCTGTGAAACTATGGGGACATCTGTTAACCTACTGGGATATCTGTAAAACTACTGGGACATCTGTTAACTATTGGGACATCTGTGAAACTATGGGGACATCTGTTAACCTACTGGGACATCTGTGAAACTATTGGCACATCTATGAAACTAGTGGGACATCTGTGAAACTATGGGGACATCTGTTAACCTACTGGGACATCTGTGAAACTATTGGGACATCTGTTAAACTACTGGGACATATGTGAAACTACTGGGACATCTGTGAAACTACTGGGACATCTGTGAAACTACTGGGACATCTGTTAAACTATTGGAACATCTGTTAAACTACTGGTAAATCTGTGAAACTATTGGGACATCTGGGAAACTATTGGGACATCTGTGAAACTATGGGGACATCTGTGAAACTAATGGGACATATGTGAAACTATTGGGAAATGTGTAAAACTACTGGTACATATGTGAAACTATAGGGAAATCTGTGAAACTATTGGGACATCTGTTAAACTACTGGGACATCTGTGAAACTATGGGGACATCTGTAAAACTAATGGGACATATGTGAAACTATTGGGGCGTCTGTGAAACTACTGGGACATGTGTGAAACTACTGGGACATCTGTAAAACTACTGGGCCATCTGTTAAACTATTGGGACATCTGTGAAACTATGGGGACATCTGTGAAACTAATGGGACATATGTGAAACTATTGGGAGATCTGTGAAACTACTGGTACATCTGTGAAACTATCGGGACATCTGTTAACCTACTGGGATGTCTGTAAAACTTCTGGGACATCTGTGAAACTATTGGGACATATGTGAAACTATTGGGAAATGTGTAAAACTACTGGGACATATGTGAAACTATTTGGAAATCTGTGAAACTATTGGGACATCTGTGAAACTATTGGGACATCTGTGAAACTACTGGTACATCTGTGAAACTATGGGGACATCTGTTAACCTACTGGGATATCTGTAAAACTACTGGGACATCTGTTAACTATTGGGACATCTGTGAAACTATGGGGACATCTGTTAACCTACTGGGACATCTGTGAAACTATTGGCACATCTATGAAACTAGTGGGACATCTGTGAAACTATGGGGACATCTGTTAACCTACTGGGACATCTGTGAAACTATTGGGACATCTGTTAAACTACTGGGACATATGTGAAACTACTGGGACATCTGTGAAACTACTGGGACATGTGTGAAACTACTGGGACATCTGTAAAACTACTGGGCCATCTGTTAAACTATTGGGACATCTGTGAAACTATGGGGACATCTGTGAAACTAATGGGACATATGTGAAACTATTGGGAGATCTGTGAAACTACTGGTACATCTGTGAAACTATCGGGACATCTGTTAACCTACTGGGATGTCTGTAAAACTTCTGGGACATCTGTGAAACTATTGGGACATATGTGAAACTATTGGGAAATGTGTAAAACTACTGGGACATATGTGAAACTATTTGGAAATCTGTGAAACTATTGGGACATCTGTGAAACTATTGGGACATCTGTGAAACTACTGGTACATCTGTGAAACTATGGGGACATCTGTTGACCTACTGGGATATCTGTAAAACTACTGGGACATCTGTTAACTATTGGGACATCTGTGAAACTATGGGGACATCTGTTAACCTACTGGGACATCTGTGAAACTATTGGCACATCTATGAAACTAGTGGGACATCTGTGAAACTATGGGGACATCTGTTAACCTACTGGGACATCTGTGAAACTATTGGGACATCTGTTAAACTACTGGGACATATGTGAAACTACTGGGACATCTGTGAAACTACTGGGACATCTGTGAAACTACTGGGACATCTGTTAAACTATTGGAACATCTGTTAAACTACTGGTAAATCTGTGAAACTATTGGGACATCTGTTAAACTACTGGGACATCTGTGAAACTATGGGGACATCTGTAAAACTAATGGGACATATGTGAAACTATTGGCGCGTCTGTGAAACTACTGGGACATGTGTGAAACTACTGGGACATCTGTAAAACTACTGGGACATCTGTTAAACTATTGGGACATCTGTGAAACTATGGGGACATCTGTGAAACTAATGGGACATATGTGAAACTATTGGGAGTTCTGTGAAACTACTGGTACATCTGTGAAACTATCGGGACATCTGTTAACCTACTGGGATGTCTGTAAAACTTCTGGGACATCTGTGAAACTATTGGGACATCTGTGAAACTATTGGGACATCCGTGAAACTACTGGTACATCTGTGAAACTACTGTGACATCTGTTAAACTATTGGAACATCTGTTAAACTACTGGTATATCTGTGAAACTATTGGGACATCTGGGAAACTATTGGGACATCTGTGAAACTATGGGGACATCTGTGAAACTAATGGGACATATGTGAAACTATTGGGAAATGTGTAAAACTACTGTTACATATGTGAAACTATTGGGAAATCTGTGAAACTATCGGGACATCTGTTAACCTACTGGGATGTCTGTAAAACTTCTGGGACATCTGTGAAACTATTGGGACATCTGTGAAACTATTGGGACATCTGCGAAACTACTGGTACATCTGTGAAACTATTGGGACATCTGTGAAACTATGGGGACATCTGTGAAACAAATGGGACATAGGTGAAACTATTGGGACATCTGTGAAACTATTGGGACATCTGTGAAACTATGGGGTCATCTGTGAAACTACTGGGACATGTGTGAAACTACTGGGACATCTGTAAAACTACTGGGCCATCTGTTAAACTATTGGGACATCTGTGAAACTATGGGGACATCTGTGAAACTAATGGGACATATGTGAAACTATTGGGAGATCTGTGAAACTACTGGTACATCTGTGAAACTATCGGGACATCTGTTAACCTACTGGGATGTCTGTAAAACTTCTGGGACATCTGTGAAACTATTGGGACATATGTGAAACTATTGGGAAATGTGTAAAACTACTGGGACATATGTGAAACTATTTGGAAATCTGTGAAACTATTGGGACATCTGTGAAACTATTGGGACATCTGTGAAACTACTGGTACATCTGTGAAACTATGGGGACATCTGTTAACCTACTGGGATATCTGTAAAACTACTGGGACATCTGTTAACTATTGGGACATCTGTGAAACTATGGGGACATCTGTTAACCTACTGGGACATCTGTGAAACTATTGGCACATCTATGAAACTAGTGGGACATCTGTGAAACTATGGGGACATCTGTTAACCTACTGGGACATCTGTGAAACTATTGGGACATCTGTTAAACTACTGGGACATATGTGAAACTACTGGGACATCTGTGAAACTACTGGGACATCTGTGAAACTACTGGGACATCTGTTAAACTATTGGAACATCTGTTAAACTACTGGTAAATCTGTGAAACTATTGGGACATCTGTTAAACTACTGGGACATCTGTGAAACTATGGGGACATCTGTAAAACTAATGGGACATATGTGAAACTATTGGCGCGTCTGTGAAACTACTGGGACATGTGTGAAACTACTGGGACATCTGTAAAACTACTGGGACATCTGTTAAACTATTGGGACATCTGTGAAACTATGGGGACATCTGTGAAACTAATGGGACATATGTGAAACTATTGGGAGTTCTGTGAAACTACTGGTACATCTGTGAAACTATCGGGACATCTGTTAACCTACTGGGATGTCTGTAAAACTTCTGGGACATCTGTGAAACTATTGGGACATCTGTGAAACTATTGGGACATCCGTGAAACTACTGGTACATCTGTGAAACTACTGTGACATCTGTTAAACTATTGGAACATCTGTTAAACTACTGGTATATCTGTGAAACTATTGGGACATCTGGGAAACTATTGGGACATCTGTGAAACTATGGGGACATCTGTGAAACTAATGGGACATATGTGAAACTATTGGGAAATGTGTAAAACTACTGGTACATATGTGAAACTATTGGGAAATCTGTGAAACTATCGGGACATCTGTTAACCTACTGGGATGTCTGTAAAACTTCTGGGACATCTGTGAAACTATTGGGACATCTGTGAAACTATTGGGACATCTGCGAAACTACTGGTACATCTGTGAAACTATTGGGACATCTGTGAAACTATGGGGACATCTGTGAAACAAATGGGACATAGGTGAAACTATTGGGACATCTGTGAAACTATTGGGACATCTGTGAAACTATGGGGTCATCTGTGAAACTAATGGGACATATGGGAAACTATTGGGACATCTGTGAAACTATTGGGACATCTGTGAAACTATTGGGACATCTGTGAAACTACTGGTACATCTGTGAAACTATGGGGATATCTGTTAACCTACTGGGACATCTGTGAAACTATTGGGACATCTGTTAAACTACTGGGACATCTGTGAAACTACTGGAACATCTGTGAAACTACTGGGACATCTGTGAAACTACTGGGACATTTGTTAAACTATTGGAACATCTGTTAAACTACTGGTACATCTGTGAAACTATGGGGACATCTGTGAAACTAATGGGACATATGTGAAACTATTGGGAAATGTGTAAAACTACTGGGACATATGTGAAACTATTGGGAAATCTGTGAAACTATTGGGACATCTGTGAAACTATTGGGACATCTGTGAAACTACTGGTACATCTGTGAAACTATGGGGACATCTGTTAACCTACTGGGATATCTGTAAAACTACTGGGACATCTGTTAACTATTGGGACATCTGTGAAACTATGGGGACATCTGTTAACCTACTGGGACATCTGTGAAACTATTGGCACATCTATGAAACTAGTGGGACATCTGTGAAACTATGGGGACATCTGTTAACCTACTGGGACATCTGTGAAACTATTGGGACATCTGTTAAACTACTGGGACATATGTGAAACTACTGGGACATCTGTGAAACTACTGGGACATCTGTGAAACTACTGGGACATCTGTTAAACTATTGGAACATCTGTTAAACTACTGGTAAATCTGTGAAACTATTGGGACATCTGGGAAACTATTGGGACATCTGTGAAACTATGGGGACATCTGTGAAACTAATGGGACATATGTGAAACTATTGGGAAATGTGTAAAACTACTGGTACATATGTGAAACTATAGGGAAATCTGTGAAACTATTGGGACATCTGTTAAACTACTGGGACATCTGTGAAACTATGGGGACATCTGTAAAACTAATGGGACATATGTGAAACTATTGGGGCGTCTGTGAAACTACTGGGACATGTGTGAAACTACTGGGACATCTGTAAAACTACTGGGACATCTGTTAAACTATTGGGACATCTGTGAAACTATGGGGACATCTGTGAAACTAATGGGACATATGTGAAACTATTGGGAGATCTGTGAAACTACTGGTACATCTGTGAAACTATCGGGACATCTGTTAACCTACTGGGATGTCTGTAAAACTTCTGGGACATCTGTGAAACTATTGGGACATCTGTGAAACTATTGGGACATCCGTGAAACTACTGGTACATCTGTGAAACTATTGGGACATCTGTGAAACTATGGGGACATCTGTGAAACAAATGGGACATAGGTGAAACTATTGGGACATCTGTGAAACTATTGGGACATCTGTGAAACTATGGGGTCATCTGTGAAACTAATGGGACATATGTGAAACTATTGGGACATCTGTGAAACTATTGGAACATCTGTGAAACTATTGGGACATCTGTGAAACTACTGGTACATCTGTGAAACTATGGCGACATCTGTGAAACTAATGGGACATATGTGAAACTATTGGGAAATGTGTAAAACTACTGGGACATATGTGAAACTATTGGGAAATCTGTGAAACTATTGGGACATCTGTGAAACTACTGGTACATCTGTGAAACTATGGGGACATCTGTTAACCTACTGGGATATCTGTAAAACTACTGGGACATCTGTTAACTATTGGGACATCTGTGAAACTATGGGGACATCTGTTAACCTTCCTGGACATCTGTGAAACTATTGGCACATCTATGAAACTAGTGGGACATCTGTGAAACTATGGGGACATCTGTTAACCTACTGGGATATCTGTAAAACTACTGGGACATCTGTTAACTATTGGGACATCTGTGAAACTATGGGGACATCTTTTAACCTACTGGGACATCTGTGAAACTATTGGGACATCTATGAAACTAGTGGGACATCTGTGAAACTATGGGGACACCTGTTAACCTACTGGGACATCTGTAAAACTATTGGGACATCTGTTAAACTACTGGGACATCTGTGAAACTACTGGGACATCGGTGAAACTACTGGGACATCTGTGAAACTACTGTGACATCTGTTAAACTATTGGAACATCTGTTAAACTACTGGTATATCTGTGAAACTATTGGGACATCTGGGAAACTATTGGGACATCTGTGAAACTATGGGGACATCTGTGAAACTAATGGGACATATGTGAAACTATTGGGAAATGTGTAAAACTACTGGTACATATGTGAAACTATTGGGAAATCTGTGAAACTATCGGGACATCTGTTAACCTACTGGGATGTCTGTAAAACTTCTGGGACATCTGTGAAACTATTGGGACATCTGTGAAACTATTGGGACATCTGCGAAACTACTGGTACATCTGTGAAACTATTGGGACATCTGTGAAACTATGGGGACATCTGTGAAACAAATGGGACATAGGTGAAACTATTGGGACATCTGTGAAACTATTGGGACATCTGTGAAACTATGGGGTCATCTGTGAAACTAATGGGACATATGGGAAACTATTGAGACATCTGTGAAACTATTGGGACATCTGTGAAACTATTGGTACATCTGTGAAACTATGGGGATATCTGTTAACCTACTGGGACATCTGTGAAACTATTGGGACATCTGTTAAACTACTGGGACATCTGTGAAACTACTGGAACATCTGTGAAACTACTGGGACATCTGTGAAACTACTGGGACATTTGTTAAACTATTGGAACATCTGTTAAACTACTGGTACATCTGTGAAACTATGGGGACATCTGTGAAACTAATGGGACATATGTGAAACTATTGGGAAATGTGTAAAACTACTGGGACATATGTGAAACTATTGGGAAATCTGTGAAACTATTGGGACATCTGTGAAACTATTGGGACATCTGTGAAACTACTGGTACATCTGTGAAACTATGGGGACATCTGTTAACCTACTGGGATATCTGTAAAACTACTGGGACATCTGTTAACTATTGGGACATCTGTGAAACTATGGGGACATCTTTTAACCTACTGGGACATCTGTTAAACTATTGGGACATCTATGAAACTAGTGGGACATCTGTGAAACTATTGGGACATCTGTGAAACTACTGGGACATCTGTGAAACTATGGGGACATCTGTGAAACTAATGGGACATATGTGAAACTATTGGGAAATGTGTACAACTACTGGGACATATGTGAAACTATTGGGAAATCTGTGAAACTATTGGGACATCTGTGAAACTATTGGGACATCTGTGAAACTACTGGTACATCTGTGAAACTATGGGGACATCTGTTAACCTACTGGGATATCTGTAAAACTACTGGGACATCTGTTAACTATTGGGACATCTGTGAAACTATGGGGACATCTTTTAACCTACTGGGACATCTGTTAAACTATTGGGACATCTATGAAACTAGTGGGACATCTGTGAAACTATTGGGACATCTGTGAAACTACTGGGACATCTGTGAAACTACTGGGACATCTGTGAAACTATCGGGACATCTGTTAACCTACTGGGACATCTGTGAAACTATTGGGACATCTGTGAAACTACTGGGACATCTGTTAAACTATTGGAACATCTGTTAAACTACTGGTACATCTGTGAAACTATTGGGACATCCGGGAAACTATTGGCACATCTGTGAAACTATGGGGACATCTGTGAAACTAATGGGACATATGTGAAACTATTGGGAAATGTGTAAAACTACTGGGACATATGTGAAACTATTGGGAAATCTGTGAAACTATTGGGACATCTGTGAAACTATTGGGACATCTGTGAAACTACTGGTACATCTGTGAAACTATGGGGACATCTGTTAACCTACTGGGATATCTGTAAAACTACTGGGACATCTGTTAACTATTGGGACATCTGTGAAACTATGGGGACATCTGTTAACCTACTGGGACATCTGTGAAACTATTGGCACATCTATGAAACTAGTGGGACATCTGTGAAACTATGGGGACATCTGTTAACCTACTGGGACATCTGTGAAACTATTGGGACATCTGTTAAACTACTGGGACATATGTGAAACTACTGGGACATCTGTGAAACTACTGGGACATCTGTGAAACTACTGGGACATCTGTTAAACTATTGGAACATCTGTTAAACTACTGGTAAATCTGTGAAACTATTGGGACATCTGGGAAACTATTGGGACATCTGTGAAACTATGGGGACATCTGTGAAACTAATGGGACATATGTGAAACTATTGGGAAATGTGTAAAACTACTGGTACATATGTGAAACTATAGGGAAATCTGTGAAACTATTGGGACATCTGTTAAACTACTGGGACATCTGTGAAACTATGGGGACATCTGTAAAACTAATGGGACATATGTGAAACTATTGGGGCGTCTGTGAAACTACTGGGACATGTGTGAAACTACTGGGACATCTGTAAAACTACTGGGACATCTGTTAAACTATTGGGACATCTGTGAAACTATGGGGACATCTGTGAAACTAATGGGACATATGTGAAACTATTGGGAGTTCTGTGAAACTACTGGTACATCTGTGAAACTATCGGGACATCTGTTAACCTACTGGGATGTCTGTAAAACTTCTGGGACATCTGTGAAACTATTGGGACATCTGTGAAACTATTGGGACATCCGTGAAACTACTGGTACATCTGTGAAACTACTGTGACATCTGTTAAACTATTGGAACATCTGTTAAACTACTGGTATATCTGTGAAACTATTGGGACATCTGGGAAACTATTGGGACATCTGTGAAACTATGGGGACATCTGTGAAACTAATGGGACATATGTGAAACTATTGGGAAATGTGTAAAACTACTGGTACATATGTGAAACTATTGGGAAATCTGTGAAACTATCGGGACATCTGTTAACCTACTGGGATGTATGTAAAACTTCTGGGACATCTGTGAAACTATTGGGACATCTGTGAAACTATTGGGACATCTGCGAAACTACTGGTACATCTGTGAAACTATTGGGACATCTGTGAAACTATGGGGACATGTGTGAAACAAATGGGACATAGGTGAAACTATTGGGACATCTGTGAAACTATTGGGACATCTGTGAAACTATGGGGTCATCTGTGAAACTAATGGGACATATGGGAAACTATTGGGACATCTGTGAAACTATTGGGACATCTGTGAAACTATTGGGACATCTGTGAAACTACTGGTACATCTGTGAAACTATGGGGATATCTGTTAACCTACTGGGACATCTGTGAAACTATTGGGACATCTGTTAAACTACTGGGACATCTGTGAAACTACTGGAACATCTGTGAAACTACTGGGACATCTGTGAAACTACTGGGACATTTGTTAAACTATTGGAACATCTGTTAAACTACTGGTACATCTGTGAAACTATGGGGACATCTGTGAAACTAATGGGACATATGTGAAACTATTGGGAAATGTGTAAAACTACTGGGACATATGTGAAACTATTGGGAAATCTGTGAAACTATTGGGACATCTGTGAAACTATTGGGACATCTGTGAAACTACTGGTACATCTGTGAAACTATGGGGACATCTGTTAACCTACTGGGATATCTGTGAAACTATGGGGACATCTGTTAACCTACTGGGACATCTGTGAAACTATTGGCACATCTATGAAACTAGTGGGACATCTGTGAAACTATGGGGACATCTGTTAACCTACTGGGACATCTGTGAAACTATTGGGACATCTGTTAAACTACTGGGACATATGTGAAACTACTGGGACATCTGTGAAACTACTGGGACATCTGTGAAACTACTGGGACATCTGTTAAACTATTGGAACATCTGTTAAACTACTGGTAAATCTGTGAAACTATTGGGACATCTGGGAAACTATTGGGACATCTGTGAAACTATGGGGACATCTGTGAAACTACTGGGACATCTGTGAAACTACTGGGACATCTGTGAAACTACTGGGACATCTGTTAAACTATTGGAACATCTGTTAAACTACTGGTAAATCTGTGAAACTATTGGGACATCTGGGAAACTATTGGGACATCTGTGAAACTATGGGGACATCTGTGAAACTAATGGGACATATGTGAAACTATTGGGAAATGTGTAAAACTACTGGTACATATGTGAAACTATAGGGAAATCTGTGAAACTATTGGGACATCTGTTAAACTACTGGGACATCTGTGAAACTATGGGGACATCTGTAAAACTAATGGGACATATGTGAAACTATTGGGGCGTCTGTGAAACTACTGGGACATGTGTGAAACTACTGGGACATCTGTAAAACTACTGGGACATCTGTTAAACTATTGGGACATCTGTGAAACTATGGGGACATCTGTGAAACTAATGGGACATATGTGAAACTATTGGGAGATCTGTGAAACTACTGGTACATCTGTGAAACTATCGGGACATCTGTTAACCTACTGGGATGTCTGTAAAACTTCTGGGACATCTGTGAAACTATTGGGACATCTGTGAAACTATTGGGACATCCGTGAAACTACTGGTACATCTGTGAAACTATTGGGACATCTGTGAAACTATGGGGACATCTGTGAAACAAATGGGACATAGGTGAAACTATTGGGACATCTGTGAAACTATTGGGACATCTGTGAAACTATGGGGTCATCTGTGAAACTAATGGGACATATGTGAAACTATTGGGACATCTGTGAAACTATTGGAACATCTGTGAAACTATTGGGACATCTGTGAAACTACTGGTACATCTGTGAAACTATGGCGACATCTGTGAAACTAATGGGACATATGTGAAACTATTGGGAAATGTGTAAAACTACTGGGACATATGTGAAACTATTGGGAAATCTGTGAAACTATTGGGACATCTGTGAAACTACTGGTACATCTGTGAAACTATGGGGACATCTGTTAACCTACTGGGATATCTGTAAAACTACTGGGACATCTGTTAACTATTGGGACATCTGTGAAACTATGGGGACATCTGTTAACCTTCCTGGACATCTGTGAAACTATTGGCACATCTATGAAACTAGTGGGACATCTGTGAAACTATGGGGACATCTGTTAACCTACTGGGATATCTGTAAAACTACTGGGACATCTGTTAACTATTGGGACATCTGTGAAACTATGGGGACATCTTTTAACCTACTGGGACATCTGTGAAACTATTGGGACATCTATGAAACTAGTGGGACATCTGTGAAACTATGGGGACATCTGTTAACCTACTGGGACATCTGTAAAAC
Source organism: Petromyzon marinus (assembly GCF_048934315.1). Taxonomy (NCBI): domain Eukaryota; kingdom Metazoa; phylum Chordata; class Hyperoartia; order Petromyzontiformes; family Petromyzontidae; genus Petromyzon; species Petromyzon marinus. The sequence continues at coordinate 49,658 of NW_027423691.1, read as the reverse complement.
TATTGGGACATCTGTTAAACTACTGGGACATCTGTGAAACTACTGGGACATCGGTGAAACTACTGGGACATCTGTGAAACTACTGTGACATCTGTTAAACTATTGGAACATCTGTTAAACTACTGGTATATCTGTGAAACTATTGGGACATCTGGGAAACTATTGGGACATCTGTGAAACTATGGGGACATCTGTGAAACTAATGGGACATATGTGAAACTATTGGGAAATGTGTAAAACTACTGGTACATATGTGAAACTATTGGGAAATCTGTGAAACTATCGGGACATCTGTTAACCTACTGGGATGTCTGTAAAACTTCTGGGACATCTGTGAAACTATTGGGACATCTGTGAAACTATTGGGACATCTGCGAAACTACTGGTACATCTGTGAAACTATTGGGACATCTGTGAAACTATGGGGACATCTGTGAAACAAATGGGACATAGGTGAAACTATTGGGACATCTGTGAAACTATTGGGACATCTGTGAAACTATGGGGTCATCTGTGAAACTAATGGGACATATGGGAAACTATTGGTACATCTGTGAAACTATGGGGATATCTGTTAACCTACTGGGACATCTGTGAAACTATTGGGACATCTGTTAAACTACTGGGACATCTGTGAAACTACTGGAACATCTGTGAAACTACTGGGACATCTGTGAAACTACTGGGACATTTGTTAAACTATTGGAACATCTGTTAAACTACTGGTACATCTGTGAAACTATGGGGACATCTGTGAAACTAATGGGACATATGTGAAACTATTGGGAAATGTGTAAAACTACTGGGACATATGTGAAACTATTGGGAAATCTGTGAAACTATTGGGACATCTGTGAAACTATTGGGACATCTGTGAAACTACTGGTACATCTGTGAAACTATGGGGACATCTGTTAACCTACTGGGATATCTGTAAAACTACTGGGACATCTGTTAACTATTGGGACATCTGTGAAACTATGGGGACATCTTTTAACCTACTGGGACATCTGTTAAACTATTGGGACATCTATGAAACTAGTGGGACATCTGTGAAACTATTGGGACATCTGTGAAACTACTGGGACATCTGTGAAACTACTGGGACATCTGTGAAACTATCGGGACATCTGTTAACCTACTGGGACATCTGTGAAACTATTGGGACATCTGTGAAACTACTGGGACATCTGTTAAACTATTGGAACATCTGTTAAACTACTGGTACATCTGTGAAACTATTGGGACATCCGGGAAACTATTGGCACATCTGTGAAACTATGGGGACATCTGTGAAACTAATGGGACATATGTGAAACTATTGGGAAATGTGTAAAACTACTGGGACATATGTGAAACTATTGGGAAATCTGTGAAACTATTGGGACATCTGTGAAACTATTGGGACATCTGTGAAACTACTGGTACATCTGTGAAACTATGGGGACATCTGTTAACCTACTGGGATATCTGTAAAACTACTGGGACATCTGTTAACTATTGGGACATCTGTGAAACTATGGGGACATCTGTTAACCTACTGGGACATCTGTGAAACTATTGGCACATCTATGAAACTAGTGGGACATCTGTGAAACTATGGGGACATCTGTTAACCTACTGGGACATCTGTGAAACTATTGGGACATCTGTTAAACTACTGGGACATATGTGAAACTACTGGGACATCTGTGAAACTACTGGGACATCTGTGAAACTACTGGGACATCTGTTAAACTATTGGAACATCTGTTAAACTACTGGTAAATCTGTGAAACTATTGGGACATCTGGGAAACTATTGGGACATCTGTGAAACTATGGGGACATCTGTGAAACTAATGGGACATATGTGAAACTATTGGGAAATGTGTAAAACTACTGGTACATATGTGAAACTATAGGGAAATCTGTGAAACTATTGGGACATCTGTTAAACTACTGGGACATCTGTGAAACTATGGGGACATCTGTAAAACTAATGGGACATATGTGAAACTATTGGGGCGTCTGTGAAACTACTGGGACATGTGTGAAACTACTGGGACATCTGTAAAACTACTGGGACATCTGTTAAACTATTGGGACATCTGTGAAACTATGGGGACATCTGTGAAACTAATGGGACATATGTGAAACTATTGGGAGTTCTGTGAAACTACTGGTACATCTGTGAAACTATCGGGACATCTGTTAACCTACTGGGATGTCTGTAAAACTTCTGGGACATCTGTGAAACTATTGGGACATCTGTGAAACTATTGGGACATCCGTGAAACTACTGGTACATCTGTGAAACTACTGTGACATCTGTTAAACTATTGGAACATCTGTTAAACTACTGGTATATCTGTGAAACTATTGGGACATCTGGGAAACTATTGGGACATCTGTGAAACTATGGGGACATCTGTGAAACTAATGGGACATATGTGAAACTATTTGGAAATGTGTAAAACTACTGGTACATATGTGAAACTATTGGGAAATCTGTGAAACTATCGGGACATCTGTTAACCTACTGGGATGTCTGTAAAACTTCTGGGACATCTGTGAAACTATTGGGACATCTGTGAAACTATTGGGACATCTGCGAAACTACTGGTACATCTGTGAAACTATTGGGACATCTGTGAAACTATGGGGACATCTGTGAAACAAATGGGACATAGGTGAAACTATTGGGACATCTGTGAAACTATTGGGACATCTGTGAAACTATGGGGTCATCTGTGAAACTAATGGGACATTTGGGAAACTATTGGGACATCTGTGAAACTATTGGGACATCTGTGAAACTATTGGGACATCTGTGAAACTACTGGTACATCTGTGAAACTATGGGGATATCTGTTAACCTACTGGGACATCTGTGAAACTATTGGGACATCTGTTAAACTACTGGGACATCTGTGAAACTACTGGAACATCTGTGAAACTACTGGGACATCTGTGAAACTACTGGGACATTTGTTAAACTATTGGAACATCTGTTAAACTACTGGTACATCTGTGAAACTATGGGGACATCTGTGAAACTAATGGGACATATGTGAAACTATTGGGAAATGTGTAAAACTACTGGGACATATGTGAAACTATTGGGAAATCTGTGAAACTATTGGGACATCTGTGAAACTATTGGGACATCTGTGAAACTACTGGTACATCTGTGAAACTATGGGGACATCTGTTAACCTACTGGGATATCTGTAAAACTACTGGGACATCTGTTAACTATTGGGACATCTGTGAAACTATGGGGACATCTGTTAACCTACTGGGACATCTGTGAAACTATTGGCACATCTATGAAACTAGTGGGACATCTGTGAAACTATGGGGACATCTGTTAACCTACTGGGACATCTGTGAAACTATTGGGACATCTGTTAAACTACTGGGACATATGTGAAACTACTGGGACATCTGTGAAACTACTGGGACATCTGTGAAACTACTGGGACATCTGTTAAACTATTGGAACATCTGTTAAACTACTGGTAAATCTGTGAAACTATTGGGACATCTGGGAAACTATTGGGACATCTGTGAAACTATGGGGACATCTGTGAAACTAATGGGACATATGTGAAACTATTGGGAAATGTGTAAAACTACTGGTACATATGTGAAACTATAGGGAAATCTGTGAAACTATTGGGACATCTGTTAAACTACTGGGACATCTGTGAAACTATGGGGACATCTGTAAAACTAATGGGACATATGTGAAAATATTGGGGCGTCTGTGAAACTACTGGGACATGTGTGAAACTACTGGGACATCTGTAAAACTACTGGGACATCTGTTAAACTATTGGGACATCTGTGAAACTATGGGGACATCTGTGAAACTAATGGGACATATGTGAAACTATTGGGAGATCTGTGAAACTACTGGTACATCTGTGAAACTATCGGGACATCTGTTAACCTACTGGGATGTCTGTAAAACTTCTGGGACATCTGTGAAACTATTGGGACATCTGTGAAACTATTGGGACATCCGTGAAACTACTGGTACATCTGTGAAACTATTGGGACATCTGTGAAACTATGGGGACATCTGTGAAACAAATGGGACATAGGTGAAACTATTGGGACATCTGTGAAACTATTGGGACATCTGTGAAACTATGGGGTCATCTGTGAAACTAATGGGACATATGTGAAACTATTGGGACATCTGTGAAACTATTGGAACATCTGTGAAACTATTGGGACATCTGTGAAACGACTGGTACATCTGTGAAACTATGGCGACATCTGTGAAACTAATGGGACATATGTGAAACTATTGGGAAATGTGTAAAACTACTGGGACATATGTGAAACTATTGGGAAATCTGTGAAACTATTGGGACATCTGTGAAACTACTGGTACATCTGTGAAACTATGGGGACATCTGTTAACCTACTGGGATATCTGTAAAACTACTGGGACATCTGTTAACTATTGGGACATCTGTGAAACTATGGGGACATCTGTTAACCTTCCTGGACATCTGTGAAACTATTGGCACATCTATGAAACTAGTGGGACATCTGTGAAACTATGGGGACATCTGTTAACCTACTGGGATATCTGTAAAACTACTGGGACATCTGTTAACTATTGGGACATCTGTGAAAATATGGGGACATCTTTTAACCTACTGGGACATCTGTGAAACTATTGGGACATCTATGAAACTAGTGGGACATCTGTGAAACTATGGGGACATCTGTTAACCTACTGGGACATCTGTAAAACTATTGGGACATCTGTTAAACTACTGGGACATCTGTGAAACTACTGGGACATCGGTGAAACTACTGGGACATCTGTGAAACTACTGTGACATCTGTTAAACTATTGGAACATCTGTTAAACTACTGGTATATCTGTGAAACTATTGGGACATCTGGGAAACTATTGGGACATCTGTGAAACTATGGGGACATCTGTGAAACTAATGGGACATATGTGAAACTATTGGGAAATGTGTAAAACTACTGGTACATATGTGAAACTATTGGGAAATCTGTGAAACTATCGGGACATCTGTTAACCTACTGGGATGTCTGTAAAACTTCTGGGACATCTGTGAAACTATTGGGACATCTGTGAAACTATTGGGACATCTGTTAAACTACTGGGACATCTGTGAAACTACTGGAACATCTGTGAAACTACTGGGACATCTGTGAAACTACTGGAACATCTGTGAAACTCCTGGGACATCTGTGAAACTACTGGGACATTTGTTAAACTATTGGAACATCTGTTAAACTACTGGTACATCTGTGAAACTATGGGGACATCTGTGAAACTAATGGGACATATGTGAAACTATTGGGAAATGTGTAAAACTACTGGGACATATGTGAAACTATTGGGAAATCTGTGAAACTATTGGGACATCTGTGAAACTATTGGGACATCTGTGAAACTACTGGTACATCTGTGAAACTATGGGGACATCTGTTAACCTACTGGGATATCTGTAAAACTACTGGGACATCTGTTAACTATTGGGACATCTGTGAAACTATGGGGACATCTTTTAACCTACTGGGACATCTGTTAAACTATTGGGACATCTATGAAACTAGTGGGACATCTGTGAAACTATTGGGACATCTGTGAAACTACTGGGACATCTGTGAAACTACTGGGACATCTGTGAAACTATCGGGACATCTGTTAACCTACTGGGACATCTGTGAAACTATTGGGACATCTGTGAAACTACTGGGACATCTGTTAAACTATTGGAACATCTGTTAAACTACTGGTACATCTGTGAAACTATTGGGACATCCGGGAAACTATTGGCACATCTGTGAAACTATGGGGACATCTGTGAAACTAATGGGACATATGTGAAACTATTGGGAAATGTGTAAAACTACTGGGACATATGTGAAACTATTGGGAAATCTGTGAAACTATTGGGACATCTGTGAAACTATTGGGACATCTGTGAAACTACTGGTACATCTGTGAAACTATGGGGACATCTGTTAACCTACTGGGATATCTGTAAAACTACTGGGACATCTGTTAACTATTGGGACATCTGTGAAACTATGGGGACATCTGTTAACCTACTGGGACATCTGTGAAACTATTGGCACATCTATGAAACTAGTGGGACATCTGTGAAACTATGGGGACATCTGTTAACCTACTGGGACATCTGTGAAACTATTGGGACATCTGTTAAACTACTGGGACATATGTGAAACTACTGGGACATCTGTGAAACTACTGGGACATCTGTGAAACTACTGGGACATCTGTTAAACTATTGGAACATCTGTTAAACTACTGGTAAATCTGTGAAACTATTGGGACATCTGGGAAACTATTGGGACATCTGTGAAACTATGGGGACATCTGTGAAACTAATGGGACATATGTGAAACTATTGGGAAATGTGTAAAACTACTGGTACATATGTGAAACTATAGGGAAATCTGTGAAACTATTGGGACATCTGTTAAACTACTGGGACATCTGTGAAACTATGGGGACATCTGTAAAACTAATGGGACATATGTGAAACTATTGGGGCGTCTGTGAAACTACTGGGACATGTGTGAAACTACTGGGACATCTGTAAAACTACTGGGACATCTGTTAAACTATTGGGACATCTGTGAAACTATGGGGACATCTGTGAAACTAATGGGACATATGTGAAACTATTGGGAGTTCTGTGAAACTACTGGTACATCTGTGAAACTATCGGGACATCTGTTAACCTACTGGGATGTCTGTAAAACTTCTGGGACATCTGTGAAACTATTGGGACATCTGTGAAACTATTGGGACATCCGTGAAACTACTGGTACATCTGTGAAACTACTGTGACATCTGTTAAACTATTGGAACATCTGTTAAACTACTGGTATATCTGTGAAACTATTGGGACATCTGGGAAACTATTGGGACATCTGTGAAACTATGGGGACATCTGTGAAACTAATGGGACATATGTGAAACTATTTGGAAATGTGTAAAACTACTGGTACATATGTGAAACTATTGGGAAATCTGTGAAACTATCGGGACATCTGTTAACCTACTGGGATGTCTGTAAAACTTCTGGGACATCTGTGAAACTATTGGGACATCTGTGAAACTATTGGGACATCTGCGAAACTACTGGTACATCTGTGAAACTATTGGGACATCTGTGAAACTATGGGGACATCTGTGAAACAAATGGGACATAGGTGAAACTATTGGGACATCTGTGAAACTATTGGGACATCTGTGAAACTATGGGGTCATCTGTGAAACTAATGGGACATTTGGGAAACTATTGGGACATCTGTGAAACTATTGGGACATCTGTGAAACTATTGGGACATCTGTGAAACTACTGGTACATCTGTGAAACTATGGGGATATCTGTTAACCTACTGGGACATCTGTGAAACTATTGGGACATCTGTTAAACTACTGGGACATCTGTGAAACTACTGGAACATCTGTGAAACTACTGGGACATCTGTGAAACTACTGGGACATTTGTTAAACTATTGGAACATCTGTTAAACTACTGGTACATCTGTGAAACTATGGGGACATCTGTGAAACTAATGGGACATATGTGAAACTATTGGGAAATGTGTAAAACTACTGGGACATATGTGAAACTATTGGGAAATCTGTGAAACTATTGGGACATCTGTGAAACTATTGGGACATCTGTGAAACTACTGGTACATCTGTGAAACTATGGGGACATCTGTTAACCTACTGGGATATCTGTAAAACTACTGGGACATCTGTTAACTATTGGGACATCTGTGAAACTATGGGGACATCTGTTAACCTACTGGGACATCTGTGAAACTATTGGCACATCTATGAAACTAGTGGGACATCTGTGAAACTATGGGGACATCTGTTAACCTACTGGGACATCTGTGAAACTATTGGGACATCTGTTAAACTACTGGGACATATGTGAAACTACTGGGACATCTGTGAAACTACTGGGACATCTGTGAAACTACTGGGACATCTGTTAAACTATTGGAACATCTGTTAAACTACTGGTAAATCTGTGAAACTATTGGGACATCTGGGAAACTATTGGGACATCTGTGAAACTATGGGGACATCTGTGAAACTAATGGGACATATGTGAAACTATTGGGAAATGTGTAAAACTACTGGTACATATGTGAAACTATAGGGAAATCTGTGAAACTATTGGGACATCTGTTAAACTACTGGGACATCTGTGAAACTATGGGGACATCTGTAAAACTAATGGGACATATGTGAAAATATTGGGGCGTCTGTGAAACTACTGGGACATGTGTGAAACTACTGGGACATCTGTAAAACTACTGGGACATCTGTTAAACTATTGGGACATCTGTGAAACTATGGGGACATCTGTGAAACTAATGGGACATATGTGAAACTATTGGGAGATCTGTGAAACTACTGGTACATCTGTGAAACTATCGGGACATCTGTTAACCTACTGGGATGTCTGTAAAACTTCTGGGACATCTGTGAAACTATTGGGACATCTGTGAAACTATTGGGACATCCGTTAAACTACTGGTACATCTGTGAAACTATTGGGACATCTGTGAAACTATGGGGACATCTGTGAAACAAATGGGACATAGGTGAAACTATTGGGACATCTGTGAAACTATTGGGACATCTGTGAAACTATGGGGTCATCTGTGAAACTAATGGGACATATGTGAAACTATTGGGACATCTGTGAAACTATTGGAACATCTGTGAAACTATTGGGACATCTGTGAAACGACTGGTACATCTGTGAAACTATGGCGACATCTGTGAAACTAATGGGACATATGTGAAACTATTGGGAAATGTGTAAAACTACTGGGACATATGTGAAACTATTGGGAAATCTGTGAAACTATTGGGACATCTGTGAAACTACTGGTACATCTGTGAAACTATGGGGACATCTGTTAACCTACTGGGATATCTGTAAAACTACTGGGACATCTGTTAACTATTGGGACATCTGTGAAACTATGGGGACATCTGTTAACCTTCCTGGACATCTGTGAAACTATTGGCACATCTATGAAACTAGTGGGACATCTGTGAAACTATGGGGACATCTGTTAACCTACTGGGATATCTGTAAAACTACTGGGACATCTGTTAACTATTGGGACATCTGTGAAAATATGGGGACATCTTTTAACCTACTGGGACATCTGTGAAACTATTGGGACATCTATGAAACTAGTGGGACATCTGTGAAACTATGGGGACATCTGTTAACCTACTGGGACATCTGTAAAACTATTGGGACATCTGTTAAACTACTGGGACATCTGTGAAACTACTGGGACATCGGTGAAACTACTGGGACATCTGTGAAACTACTGTGACATCTGTTAAACTATTGGAACATCTGTTAAACTACTGGTATATCTGTGAAACTATTGGGACATCTGGGAAACTATTGGGACATCTGTGAAACTATGGGGACATCTGTGAAACTAATGGGACATATGTGAAACTATTGGGAAATGTGTAAAACTACTGGTACATATGTGAAACTATTGGGAAATCTGTGAAACTATCGGGACATCTGTTAACCTACTGGGATGTCTGTAAAACTTCTGGGACATCTGTGAAACTATTGGGACATCTGTGAAACTATTGGGACATCTGCGAAACTACTGGTACATCTGTGAAACTATTGGGACATCTGTGAAACTATGGGGACATCTGTGAAACAAATGGGACATAGGTGAAACTATTGGGACATCTGTGAAACTATTGGGACATCTGTGAAACTATGGGGTCATCTGTGAAACTAATGGGACATATGGGAAACTATTGAGACATCTGTGAAACTATTGGGACATCTGTGAAACTATTGGTACATCTGTGAAACTATGGGGATATCTGTTAACCTACTGGGACATCTGTGAAACTATTGGGACATCTGTTAAACTACTGGGACATCTGTGAAACTACTGGAACATCTGTGAAACTACTGGGACATCTGTGAAACTACTGGGACATTTGTTAAACTATTGGAACATCTGTTAAACTACTGGTACATCTGTGAAACTATGGGGACATCTGTGAAACTAATGGGACATATGTGAAACTATTGGGAAATGTGTAAAACTACTGGGACATATGTGAAACTATTGGGAAATCTGTGAAACTATTGGGACATCTGTGAAACTATTGGGACATCTGTGAAACTACTGGTACATCTGTGAAACTATGGGGACATCTGTTTACCTACTGGGATATCTGTAAAACTACTGGGACATCTGTTAACTATTGGGACATCTGTGAAACTATGGGGACATCTTTTAACCTACTGGGACATCTGTTAAACTATTGGGACATCTATGAAACTAGTGGGACATCTGTGAAACTATTGGGACATCTGTGAAACTACTGGGACATCTGTGAAACTACTGGGACATCTGTGAAACTATCGGGACATCTGTTAACCTACTGGGACATCTGTGAAACTATTGGGACATCTGTGAAACTACTGGGACATCTGTTAAACTATTGGAACATCTGTTAAACTACTGGTACATCTGTGAAACTATTGGGACATCCGGGAAACTATTGGCACATCTGTGAAACTATGGGGACATCTGTGAAACTAATGGGACATATGTGAAACTATTGGGAAATGTGTAAAACTACTGGGACATATGTGAAACTATTGGGAAATCTGTGAAACTATTGGGACATCTGTGAAACTATTGGGACATCTGTGAAACTACTGGTACATCTGTGAAACTATGGGGACATCTGTTAACCTACTGGGATATCTGTAAAACTACTGGGACATCTGTTAACTATTGGGACATCTGTGAAACTATGGGGACATCTGTTAACCTACTGGGACATCTGTGAAACTATTGGCACATCTATGAAACTAGTGGGACATCTGTGAAACTATGGGGACATCTGTTAACCTACTGGGACATCTGTGAAACTATTGGGACATCTGTTAAACTACTGGGACATATGTGAAACTACTGGGACATCTGTGAAACTACTGGGACATCTGTGAAACTACTGGGACATCTGTTAAACTATTGGAACATCTGTTAAACTATTGGTAAATCTGTGAAACTATTGGGACATCTGGGAAACTATTGGGACATCTGTGAAACTATGGGGACATCTGTGAAACTAATGGGACATATGTGAAACTATTGGGAAATGTGTAAAACTACTGGTACATATGTGAAACTATAGGGAAATCTGTGAAACTATTGGGACATCTGTTAAACTACTGGGACATCTGTGAAACTATGGGGACATCTGTAAAACTAATGGGACATATGTGAAACTATTGGGGCGTCTGTGAAACTACTGGGACATGTGTGAAACTACTGGGACATCTGTAAAACTACTGGGACATCTGTTAAACTATTGGGACATCTGTGAAACTATGGGGACATCTGTGAAACTAATGGGACATATGTGAAACTATTGGGAGTTCTGTGAAACTACTGGTACATCTGTGAAACTATCGGGACATCTGTTAACCTACTGGGATGTCTGTAAAACTTCTGGGACATCTGTGAAACTATTGGGACATCTGTGAAACTATTGGGACATCCGTGAAACTACTGGTACATCTGTGAAACTACTGTGACATCTGTTAAACTATTGGAACATCTGTTAAACTACTGGTATATCTGTGAAACTATTGGGACATCTGGGAAACTATTGGGACATCTGTGAAACTATGGGGACATCTGTGAAACTAATGGGACATATGTGAAACTATTGGGAAATGTGTAAAACTACTGGTACATATGTGAAACTATTGGGAAATCTGTGAAACTATCGGGACATCTGTTAACCTACTGGGATGTCTGTAAAACTTCTGGGACATCTGTGAAACTATTGGGACATCTGTGAAACTATTGGGACATCTGCGAAACTACTGGTACATCTGTGAAACTATTGGGACATCTGTGAAACTATGGGGACATCTGTGAAACAAATGGGACATAGGTGAAACTATTGGGACATCTGTGAAACTATTGGGACATCTGTGAAACTATGGGGTCATCTGTGAAACTAATGGGACATATGGGAAACTATTGGGACATCTGTGAAACTATTGGGACATCTGTGAAACTATTGGGACATCTGTGAAACTACTGGTACATCTGTGAAACTATGGGGATATCTGTTAACCTACTGGGACATCTGTGAAACTATTGGGACATCTTTTAAACTACTGGGACATCTGTGAAACTACTGGAACATCTGTGAAACTACTGGGACATCTGTGAAACGACTGGGACATTTGTTAAACTATTGGAACATCTGTTAAACTACTGGTACATCTGTGAAACTATGGGGACATCTGTGAAACTAATGGGACATATGTGAAACTATTGGGAAATGTGTAAAACTACTGGGACATATGTGAAACTATTGGGAAATCTGTGAAACTATTGGGACATCTGTGAAACTATTGGGACATCTGTGAAACTACTGGTACATCTGTGAAACTATGGGGACATCTGTTAACCTACTGGGATATCTGTAAAACTACTGGGACATCTGTTAACTATTGGGACATCTGTGAAACTATGGGGACATCTTTTAACCTACTGGGACATCTGTTAAACTATTGGGACATCTATGAAACTAGTGGGACATCTGTGAAACTATTGGGACATCTGTGAAACTACTGGGACATCTGTGAAACTACTGGGACATCTGTGAAACTATCGGGACATCTGTTAACCTACTGGGACATCTGTGAAACTATTGGGACATCTGTGAAACTACTGGGACATCTGTTAAACTATTGGAACATCTGTTAAACTACTGGTACATCTGTGAAACTATTGGGACATCCGGGAAACTATTGGCACATCTGTGAAACTATGGGGACATCTGTGAAACTAATGGGACATATGTGAAACTATTGGGAAATCTGTGAAACTATTGGGACATCTGTGAAACTATTGGGACATCTGTGAATCTACTGGTACATCTGTGAAACTATGGGGACATCTGTTAACCTACTGGGATATCTGTAAAACTACTGGGACATCTGTTAACTATTGGGACATCTGTGAAACTATGGGGACATCTTTTAACCTACTGGGACATCTGTTAAACTATTAAGGACATCTATGAAACTAGTGGGACATCTGTGAAACTATTGGGACATCTGTGAAACTACTGGGACATCTGTGAAACTACTGGGACATCTGTGAAACTATCGGGACATCTGTTAACCTACTGGGACATCTGTGAAACTATTGGGACATCTGTGAAACTACTGGGACATCTGTTAAACTATTGGAACATCTGTTAAACTACTGGTACATCTGTGAAACTATTGGGACATCCGGCAAACTATTGGCACATCTGTGAAACTATGGGGACATCTGTGAAACTAATGGGACATATGTGAAACTATTGGGAAATGTGTAAAACTACTGGGACATATGTGAAACTATTGGGAAATCTGTGAAACTATTGGGACATCTGTGAAACTATTGGGACATCTGTGAAACTACTGGTACATCTGTGAAACTATGGGGACATCTGTTAACCTACTGGGATATCTGTAAAACTACTGGGACATCTGTTAACTATTGGGACATCTGTGAAACTATGGGGACATCTGTTAACCTACTGGGACATCTGTGAAACTATTGGCACATCTATGAAACTAGTGGGACATCTGTGAAACTATGGGGACATCTGTTAACCTACTGGGACATCTGTGAAACTATTGGGACATCTGTTAAACTACTGGGACATATGTGAAACTACTGGGACATCTGTGAAACTACTGGGACATCTGTGAAACTACTGGGACATCTGTTAAACTATTGGAACATCTGTTAAACTACTGGTAAATCTGTGAAACTATTGGGACATCTGGGAAACTATTGGGACATCTGTGAAACTATGGGGACATCTGTGAAACTAATAGGACATATGTGAAACTATTGGGAAATGTGTAAAACTACTGGTACATATGTGAAACTATAGGGAAATCTGTGAAACTATTGGGACATCTGTTAAACTACTGGGACATCTGTGAAACTATGGGGACATCTGTAAAACTAATGGGACATATGTGAAATTATTGGGGCGTCTGTGAAACTACTGGGACATGTGTGAAACTACTGGAACATCTGTAAAACTACTGGGACATCTGTTAAACTATTGGGACATCTGTGAAACTATGGGGACATCTGTGAAACTAATGGGACATATGTGAAACTATTGGGAGATCTGTGAAACTACTGGTACATCTGTGAAACTATCGGGACATCTGTTAACCTACTGGGATGTCTGTAAAACTTCTGGGACATCTGTGAAACTATTGGGACATCTGTGAAACTATTGGGACATCCGTGAAACTACTGGTACATCTGTGAAACTATTGGGACATCTGTGAAACTATGGGGACATCTGTGAAACAAATGGGACATAGGTGAAACTATTGGGACATCTGTGAAACTATTGGGACATCTGTGAAACTATGGGGTCATCTGTGAAACTAATGGGACATATGTGAAACTATTGGGACATCTGTGAAACTATTGGAACATCTGTGAAACTATTGGGACATCTGTGAAACTACTGGTACATCTGTGAAACTATGGGGACATCTGTGAAACTAATGGGACATATGTGAAACTATTGGGAAATGTGTAAAACTACTGGGACATATGTGAAACTATTGGGAAATCTGTGAAACTATTGGGACATCTGTGAAACTACTGGTACATCTGTGAAACTATGGGGACATCTGTTAACCTACTGGGATATCTGTAAAACTACTGGGACATCTGTTAACTATTGGGACATCTGTGAAACTATGGGGACATCTGTTAACCTTCCTGGACATCTGTGAAACTATTGGCACATCTATGAAACTAGTGGGACATCTGTGAAACTATTGGGACATCTGGGAAACTATTGGGACATCTGTGAAACTATGGGGACATCTGTGAAACTAATGGGACATATGTGAAACTATTGGGAAATGTGTAAAACTACTGGTACATATGTGAAACTATTGGGAAATCTGTGAAACTATCGGGACATCTGTTAACCTACTGGGATGTCTGTAAAACTTCTGGGACATCTGTGAAACTATTGGGACATCTGTGAAACTATTGGGACATCTGCGAAACTACTGGTACATCTGTGAAACTATTGGGACATCTGTGAAACTATGGGGACATCTGTGAAACAAATGGGACATAGGTGAAACTATTGGGACATCTGTGAAACTATTGGGACATCTGTGAAACTATGGGGTCATCTGTGAAACTAATGGGACATATGGGAAACTATTGGGACATCTGTGAAACTATTGGGACATCTGTGAAACTATTGGGACATCTGTGAAACTACTGGTACATCTGTGAAACTATGGGGATATCTGTTAACCTACTGGGACATCTGTGAAACTATTGGGACATCTGTTAAACTACTGGGACATCTGTGAAACTACTGGAACATCTGTGAAACTACTGGGACATCTGTGAAACGACTGGGACATTTGTTAAACTATTGGAACATCTGTTAAACTACTGGTACATCTGTGAAACTATGGGGACATCTGTGAAACTAATGGGACATATGTGAAACTATTGGGAAATGTGTAAAACTACTGGGACATATGTGAAACTATTGGGAAATCTGTGAAACTATTGGGACATCTGTGAAACTATTGGGACATCTGTGAAACTACTGGTACATCTGTGAAACTATGGGGACATCTGTTAACCTACTGGGATATCTGTAAAACTACTGGGACATCTGTTAACTATTGGGACATCTGTGAAACTATGGGGACATCTTTTAACCTACTGGGACATCTGTTAAACTATTGGGACATCTATGAAACTAGTGGGACATCTGTGAAACTATTGGGACATCTGTGAAACTACTGGGACATCTGTGAAACTACTGGGACATCTGTGAAACTATCGGGACATCTGTTAACCTACTGGGACATCTGTGAAACTATTGGGACATCTGTGAAACTACTGGGACATCTGTTAAACTATTGGAACATCTGTTAAACTACTGGTACATCTGTGAAACTATTGGGACATCCGGGAAACTATTGGCACATCTGTGAAACTATGGGGACATCTGTGAAACTAATGGGACATATGTGAAACTATTGGGAAATCTGTGAAACTATTGGGACATCTGTGAAACTATTGGGACATCTGCGAATCTACTGGTACATCTGTGAAACTATGGGGACATCTGTTAACCTACTGGGATATCTGTAAAACTACCTTGACATCTGTTAACTATTGGGACATCTGTGAAACTATGGGGACATCTTTTAACCTACTGGGACATCTGTTAAACTATTGGGACATCTATGAAACTAGTGTGACATCTGTGAAACTATTGGGACATCTGTGAAACTACTGGGACATCTGTGAAACTACTGGGACATCTGTGAAACTATCGGGACATCTGTTAACCTACTGGGACATCTGTGAAACTATTGGGACAACTGTGAAACTACTGGGACATCTGTTAAACTATTGGAACATCTGTTAAACTACTGGTACATCTGTGAAACTATTGGGACATCCGGCAAACTATTGGCACATCTGTGAAGCTATGGGGACATCTGTGAAACTAATGGGACATATGTGAAACTATTGGGAAATGTGTAAAACTACTGGGACATATGTGAAACTATTGGGAAATCTGTGAAACTATTGGGACATCTGTGAAACTATTGGGACATCTGTGAAACTACTGGTACATCTGTGAAACTATGGGGACATCTGTTAACCTACTGGGATATCTGTAAAACTACTGGGACATCTGTTAACTATTGGGACATCTGTGAAACTATGGGGACATCTGTTAACCTACTGGGACATCTGTGAAACTATTGGCACATCTATGAAACTAGTGGGACATCTGTGAAACTATGGGGACATCTGTTAACCTACTGGGACATCTGTGAAACTATTGGGACATCTGTTAAACTACTGGGACATATGTGAAACTACTGGGACATCTGTGAAACTACTGGGACATCTGTGAAACTACTGGGACATCTGTTAAACTATTGGAACATCTGTTAAACTACTGGTAAATCTGTGAAACTATTGGGACATCTGGGAAACTATTGGGACATCTGTGAAACTATGGGGACATCTGTGAAACTAATGGGACATATGTCAAACTATTGGGAAATGTGTAAAACTACTGGTACATATGTGAAACTATAGGGAAATCTGTGAAACTATTGGGACATCTGTTAAACTATTGGAACATCTGTTAAACTACTGGTAAATCTGTGAAACTATTGGGACATCTGGGAAACTATTGGGACATCTGTTAACCTACTGGGACATCTGTGAAACTATTGGCACATCTATGAAACTAGTGGGACATCTGTGAAACTATGGGGACATCTGTTAACCTACTGGGACATCTGTGAAACTATTGGGACATCTGTTAAACTACTGGGACATATGTGAAACTACTGGGACATCTGTGAAACTACTGGGACATCTGTGAAACTACTGGGACATCTGTTAAACTATTGGAACATCTGTGAAACTACTGGGACATCTGTGAAACTATCGGGACATCTGTTAACCTACTGGGACATCTGTGAAACTATTGGGACATCTGTGAAACTACTGGGACATCTGTTAAACTATTGGAACATCTGTTAAACTACTGGTACATCTGTGAAACTATTGGGACATCCGGCAAACTATTGGCACATCTGTGAAACTATGGGGACATCTGTGAAACTAATGGGACATATGTGAAACTATTGGGAAATGTGTAAAACTACTGGGACATATGTGAAACTATTGGGAAATCTGTGAAACTATTGGGACATCTGTGAAACTATTGGGACATCTGTGAAACTACTGGTAAATCTGTGAAACTATGGAGACATCTGTTAACCTACTGGGATATCTGTAAAACTACTGGGACATCTGTTAACTATTGGGACATCTGTGAAACTATGGGGACATCTGTTAACCTACTGGGACATCTGTGAAACTATTGGCACATCTATGAAACTAGTGGGACATCTGTGAAACTATGGGGACATCTGTTAACCTACTGGGACATCTGTGAAACTATTGGGACATCTGTTAAACTACTGGGACATATGTGAAACTACTGGGACATCTGTGAAACTACTGGGACATCTGTGAAACTACTGGGACATCTGTTAAACTATTGGAACATCTGTTAAACTACTGGTAAATCTGTGAAACTATTGGGACATCTGGGAAACTATTGGGACATCTGTGAAACTATGGGGACATCTGTGAAACTAATGGGACATATGTGAAACTATTGGGAAATGTGTAAAACTACTGGTACATATGTGAAACTATAGGGAAATCTGTGAAACTATTGGGACATCTGTTAAACTACTGGGACATCTGTGAAACTATGGGGACATCTGTAAAACTAATGGGACATATGTGAAACTATTGGGGCGTCTGTGAAACTACTGGGACATGTGTGAAACTACTGGGACATCTGTAAAACTACTGGGACATCTGTTAAACTATTGGGACATCTGTGAAACTATGGGGACATCTGTGAAACTAATGGGACATATGTGAAACTATTGGGAGATCTGTGAAACTACTGGTACATCTGTGAAACTATCGGGACATCTGTTAACCTACTGGGATGTCTGTAAAACTTCTGGGACATCTTTGAAACTATTGGGACATCTGTGAAACTATTGGGACATCCGTGAAACTACTGGTACATCTGTGAAACTATTGGGACATCTGTGAAACTATGGGGACATCTGTGAAACAAATGGGACATAGGTGAAACTATTGGGACATCTGTGAAACTATTGGGACATCTGTGAAACTATGGGGTCATCTGTGAAACTAATGGGACATATGTGAAACTATTGGGACATCTGTGAAACTATTGGAACATCTGTGAAACTATTGGGACATCTGTGAAACTACTGGTACATCTGTGAAACTATGGGGACATCTGTGAAACTAATGGGACATATGTGAAACTATTGGGAAATGTGTAAAACTACTGGGACATATGTGAAACTATTGGGAAATCTGTGAAACTATTGGGACATCTGTGAAACTACTGGTACATCTGTGAAACTATGGGGACATCTGTTAACCTACTGGGATATCTGTAAAACTACTGGGACATCTGTTAACTATTGGGACATCTGTGAAACTATGGGGACATCTGTTAACCTTCCTGGACATCTGTGAAACTATTGGCACATCTATGAAACTAGTGGGACATCTGTGAAACTATTGGGACATCTGGGAAACTATTGGGACATCTGTGAAACTATGGGGACATCTGTGAAACTAATGGGACATATGTGAAACTATTGGGAAATGTGTAAAACTACTGGTACATATGTGAAACTATTGGGAAATCTGTGAAACTATCGGGACATCTGTTAACCTACTGGGATGTCTGTAAAACTTCTGGGACATCTGTGAAACTATTGGGACATCTGTGAAACTATTGGGACATCTGCGAAACTACTGGTACATCTGTGAAACTATTGGGACATCTGTGAAACTATGGGGACATCTGTGAAACAAATGGGACATAGGTGAAACTATTGGGACATCTGTGAAACTATTGGGACATCTGTGAAACTATGGGGTCATCTGTGAAACTAATGGGACATATGGGAAACTATTGGGACATCTGTGAAACTATTGGGACATCTGTGAAACTATTGGGACATCTGTGAAACTACTGGTACATCTGTGAAACTATGGGGATATCTGTTAACCTACTGGGACATCTGTGAAACTATTGGGACATCTGTTAAACTACTGGGACATCTGTGAAACTACTGGAACATCTGTGAAACTACTGGGACATCTGTGAAACGACTGGGACATTTGTTAAACTATTGGAACATCTGTTAAACTACTGGTACATCTGTGAAACTATGGGGACATCTGTGAAACTAATGGGACATATGTGAAACTATTGGGAAATGTGTAAAACTACTGGGACATATGTGAAACTATTGGGAAATCTGTGAAACTATTGGGACATCTGTGAAACTATTGGGACATCTGTGAAACTACTGGTACATCTGTGAAACTATGGGGACATCTGTTAACCTACTGGGATATCTGTAAAACTACTGGGACATCTGTTAACTATTGGGACATCTGTGAAACTATGGGGACATCTTTTAACCTACTGGGACATCTGTTAAACTATTGGGACATCTATGAAACTAGTGGGACATCTGTGAAACTATTGGGACATCTGTGAAACTACTGGGACATCTGTGAAACTACTGGGACATCTGTGAAACTATCGGGACATCTGTTAACCTACTGGGACATCTGTGAAACTATTGGGACATCTGTGAAACTACTGGGACATCTGTTAAACTATTGGAACATCTGTTAAACTACTGGTACATCTGTGAAACTATTGGGACATCCGGGAAACTATTGGCACATCTGTGAAACTATGGGGACATCTGTGAAACTAATGGGACATATGTGAAACTATTGGGAAATCTGTGAAACTATTGGGACATCTGTGAAACTATTGGGACATCTGCGAATCTACTGGTACATCTGTGAAACTATGGGGACATCTGTTAACCTACTGGGATATCTGTAAAACTACCTTGACATCTGTTAACTATTGGGACATCTGTGAAACTATGGGGACATCTTTTAACCTACTGGGACATCTGTTAAACTATTGGGACATCTATGAAACTAGTGGGACATCTGTGAAACTATTGGGACATCTGTGAAACTACTGGGACATCTGTGAAACTACTGGGACATCTGTGAAACTATCGGGACATCTGTTAACCTACTGGGACATCTGTGAAACTATTGGGACATCTGTGAAACTACTGGGACATCTGTTAAACTATTGGAACATCTGTTAAACTACTGGTACATCTGTGAAACTATTGGGACATCCGGCAAACTATTGGCACATCTGTGAAGCTATGGGGACATCTGTGAAACTAATGGGACATATGTGAAACTATTGGGAAATGTGTAAAACTACTGGGACATATGTGAAACTATTGGGAAATCTGTGAAACTATTGGGACATCTGTGAAACTATTGGGACATCTGTGAAACTACTGGTACATCTGTGAAACTATGGGGACATCTGTTAACCTACTGGGATATCTGTAAAACTACTGGGACATCTGTTAACTATTGGGACATCTGTGAAACTATGGGGACATCTGTTAACCTACTGGGACATCTGTGAAACTATTGGCACATCTATGAAACTAGTGGGACATCTGTGAAACTATGGGGACATCTGTTAACCTACTGGGACATCTGTGAAACTATTGGGACATCTGTTAAACTACTGGGACATATGTGAAACTACTGGGACATCTGTGAAACTACTGGGACATCTGTGAAACTACTGGGACATCTGTTAAACTATTGGAACATCTGTTAAACTACTGGTAAATCTGTGAAACTATTGGGACATCTGGGAAACTATTGGGACATCTGTGAAACTATGGGGACATCTGTGAAACTAATGGGACATATGTCAAACTATTGGGAAATGTGTAAAACTACTGGTACATATGTGAAACTATAGGGAAATCTGTGAAACTATTGGGACATCTGTTAAACTACTGGGACATCTGTGAAACTATGGGGACATCTGTAAAACTAATGGGACATATGTGAAACTATTGGGGCGTCTGTGAAACTACTGGGACATGTGTGAAACTACTGGGACATCTGTAAAACTACTGGGACATCTGTTAAACTATTGGGACATCTGTGAAACTATGGGGACATCTGTGAAACTAATGGGACATATGTGAAACTATTGGGAGATCTGTGAAACTACTGGTACATCTGTGAAACTATCGGGACATCTGTTAACCTACTGGGATGTCTGTAAAACTTCTGGGACATCTGTGAAACTATTGGGACATCTGTGAAACTATTGGGACATCCGTGAAACTACTGGTACATCTGTGAAACTATTGGGACATCTGTGAAACTATGGGGACATCTGTGAAACAAATGGGACATAGGTGAAACTATTGGGACATCTGTGAAACTATTGGGACATCTGTGAAACTATGGGGTCATCTGTGAAACTAATGGGACATATGTGAAACTATTGGGACATCTGTGAAACTATTGGAACATCTGTGAAACTATTGGGACATCTGTGAAACTACTGGTACATCTGTGAAACTATGGGGACATCTGTGAAACTAATGGGACATATGTGAAACTATTGGGAAATGTGTAAAACTACTGGGACATATGTGAAACTATTGGGAAATCTGTGAAACTATTGGGACATCTGTGAAACTACTGGTACATCTGTGAAACTATGGGGACATCTGTTAACCTACTGGGATATCAGTAAAACTACTGGGACATCTGTTAACTATTGGGACATCTGTGAAACTATGGGGACATCTGTTAACCTTCCTGGACATCTGTGAAACTATTGGCACATCTATGAAACTAGTGGGACATCTGTGAAACTATTGGGACATCTGGGAAACTATTGGGACATCTGTGAAACTATGGGGACATCTGTGAAACTAATGGGACATATGTGAAACTATTGGGAAATGTGTAAAACTACTGGTACATATGTGAAACTATTGGGAAATCTGTGAAACTATCGGGACATCTGTTAACCTACTGGGATGTCTGTAAAACTTCTGGGACATCTGTGAAACTATTGGGACATCTGTGAAACTATTGGGACATCTGCGAAACTACTGGTACATCTGTGAAACTATTGGGACATCTGTGAAACTATGGGGACATCTGTGAAACAAATGGGACATAGGTGAAACTATTGGGACATCTGTGAAACTATTGGGACATCTGTGAAACTATGGGGTCATCTGTGAAACTAATGGGACATATGGGAAACTATTGGGACATCTGTGAAACTATTGGGACATCTGTGAAACTATTGGGACATCTGTGAAACTACTGGTACATCTGTGAAACTATGGGGATATCTGTTAACCTACTGGGACATCTGTGAAACTATTGGGACATCTGTTAAACTACTTGGACATCTGTGAAACTACTGGAACATCTGTGAAACTACTGGGACATCTGTGAAACGACTGGGACATTTGTTAAACTATTGGAACATCTGTTAAACTACTGGTACATCTGTGAAACTATGGGGACATCTGTGAAACTAATGGGACATATGTGAAACTATTGGGAAATGTGTAAAACTACTGGGACATATGTGAAACTATTGGGAAATCTGTGAAACTATTGGGACATCTGTGAAACTATTGGGACATCTGTGAAACTACTGGTACATCTGTGAAACTATGGGGACATCTGTTAACCTACTGGGATATCTGTAAAACTACTGGGACATCTGTTAACTATTGGGACATCTGTGAAACTATGGGGACATCTTTTAACCTACTGGGACATCTGTTAAACTATTGGGACATCTATGAAACTAGTGGGACATCTGTGAAACTATTGGGACATCTGTGAAACTACTGGGACATCTGTGAAACTATCGGGACATCTGTTAACCTACTGGGACATCTGTGAAACTATTGGGACATCTGTGAAACTACTGGGACATCTGTTAAACTATTGGAACATCTGTTAAACTACTGGTACATCTGTGAAACTATTGGGACATCCGGGAAACTATTGGCACATCTGTGAAACTATGGGGACATCTGTGAAACTAATGGGACATATGTGAAACTATTGGGAAATCTGTGAAACTATTGGGACATCTGTGAAACTATTGGGACATCTGTGAATCTACTGGTACATCTGTGAAACTATGGGGACATCTGTTAACCTACTGGGATATCTGTAAAACTACCTTGACATCTGTTAACTATTGGGACATCTGTGAAACTATGGGGACATCTTTTAACCTACTGGGACATCTGTTAAACTATTGGGACATCTATGAAACTAGTGGGACATCTGTGAAACTATTGGGACATCTGTGAAACTACTGGGACATCTGTGAAACTACTGGGACTTCTGTGAAACTATCGGGACATCTGTTAACCTACTGGGACATCTGTGAAACTATTGGGACATCTGTGAAACTACTGGGACATCTGTTAAACTATTGGAACATCTGTTAAACTACTGGTACATCTGTGAAACTATTGGGACATCCGGCAAACTATTGGCACATCTGTGAAACTATGGGGACATCTGTGAAACTAATGGGACATATGTGAGCTATTGGGAAATGTGTAAAACTACTGGGACATATGTGTAACTATTGGGAAATCTGTGAAACTATTGGGACATCTGTGAAACTATTGGGACATCTGTGAAACTACTGGTACATCTGTGAAACTATGGGGACATCTGTTAACCTACTGGGATATCTGTAAAACTACTGGGACATCTGTTAACTATTGGGACATCTGTGAAACTATGGGGACATCTGTTAACCTACTGGGACATCTGTGAAACTATTGGCACATCTATGAAACTAGTGGGACATCTGTGAAACTATGGGGACATCTGTTAACCTACTGGGACATCTGTGAAACTATTGGGACATCTGTTAAACTACTGGGACATATGTGAAACTACTGGGACATCTGTGAAACTACTGGGACATCTGTGAAACTACTGGGACATCTGTTAAACTATTGGAACATCTGTTAAACTACTGGTAAATCTGTGAAACTATTGGGACATCTGGGAAACTATTGGGACATCTGTGAAACTATGGGGACATCTGTGAAACTAATGGGACATATGTGAAACTATTGGGAAATGTGTAAAACTACTGGTACATATGTGAAACTATAGGGAAATCTGTGAAACTATTGGGACATCTGTTAAACTACTGGGACATCTGTGAAACTATGGGGACATCTGTAAAACTAATGGGACATATGTGAAACTATTGGGGCGTCTGTGAAACTACTGGGACATGTGTGAAACTACTGGGACATCTGTAAAACTACTGGGACATCTGTTAAACTATTGGGACATCTGTGAAACTATGGGGACATCTGTGAAACTAATGGGACATATGTGAAACTATTGGGAGATCTGTGAAACTACTGGTACATCTGTGAAACTATCGGGACATCTGTTAACCTACTGGGATGTCTGTAAAACTTCTGGGACATCTGTGAAACTATTGGGACATCTGTGAAACTATTGGGACATCCGTGAAACTACTGGTACATCTGTGAAACTATTGGGACATCTGTGAAACTATGGGGACATCTGTGAAACAAATGGGACATAGGTGAAACTATTGGGACATCTGTGAAACTATTGGGACATCTGTGAAACTATGTGGTCATCTGTGAAACTAATGGGACATATGTGAAACTATTGGGACATCTGTGAAACTATTGGAACATCTGTGAAACTATTGGGACATCTGTGAAACTACTGGTACATCTGTGAAACTATGGGGACATCTGTGAAACTAATGGGACATATGTGAAACTATTGGGAAATGTGTAAAACTACTGGGACATATGTGAAACTATTGGGAAATCTGTGAAACTATTGGGACATCTGTGAAACTACTGGTACATCTGTGAAACTATGGGGACATCTGTTAACCTACTGGGATATCTGTAAAACTACTGGGACATCTGTTAACTATTGGGACATCTGTGAAACTATGGGGACATCTGTTAACCTTCCTGGACATCTGTGAAACTATTGGCACATCTATGAAACTAGTGGGACATCTGTGAAACTATGGGGACATCTGTTAACCTACTGGGATATCTGTAAAACTACTGGGACATCTGTTAACTATTGGGACATCTGTGAAACTATGGGGACATCTTTTAACCTACTGGTACATCTGTGAAACTATTGGGACATCTATGAAACTAGTGGGACATCTGTAAAACTATGGGGACATCTGTTAACCTACTGGGACATCTGTAAAACTATTGGGACATCTGTTAAACTACTGGGACATCTGTGAAACTACTGGGACATCGGTGAAACTACTGGGACATCTGTGAAACTACTGTGACATCTGTTAAACTATTGGAACATCTGTTAAACTACTGGTATATCTGTGAAACTATTGGGACATCTGGGAAACTATTGGGACATCTGTGAAACTATGGGGACATCTGTGAAACTAATGGGACATATGTGAAACTATTGGGAAATGTGTAAAACTACTGGTACATATGTGAAACTATTGGGAAATATGTGAAACTATCGGGACATCTGTTAACCTACTGGGATGTCTGTAAAACTTCTGGGACATCTGTGAAACTATTGGGACATCTGTGAAACTATTGGGACATCTGCGAAACTACTGGTACATCTGTGAAACTATTGGGACATCTGTGAAACTATGGGGACATCTGTGAAACAAATGGGACATAGGTGAAACTATTGGGACATCTGTGAAACTATTGGGACATCTGTGAAACTATGGGGTCATCTGTGAAACTAATGGGACATATGGGAAACTATTGAGACATCTGTGAAACTATTGGGACATCTGTGAAACTATTGGTACATCTGTGAAACTATGGGGATATCTGTTAACCTACTGGGACATCTGTGAAACTATTGGGACATCTGTTAAACTACTGGGACATCTGTGAAACTACTGGAACATCTGTGAAACTACTGGGACATCTGTGAAACTACTGGGACATTTGTTAAACTATTGGAACATCTGTTAAACTACTGGTACATCTGTGAAACTATGGGGACATCTGTGAAACTAATGGGACATATGTGAAACTATTGGGAAATGTGTAAAACTACTGGGACATATGTGAAACTATTGGGAAATCTGTGAAACTATTGGGACATCTGTGAAACTATTGGGACATCTGTGAAACTACTGGTACATCTGTGAAACTATGGGGACATCTGTTAACCTACTGGGATATCTGTAAAACTACTGGGACATCTGTTAACTATTGGGACATCTGTGAAACTATGGGGACATCTTTTAACCTACTGGGACATATTGGGACATCTATGAAAATAGTGGGACATCTGTGAAACTATTGGGACATCTGTGAAACTACTGGGACATCTGTGAAACTACTGGGACATCTGTGAAACTATCGGGACATCTGTTAACCTACTGGGACATCTGTGAAACTATTGGGACATCTGTGAAACTACTGGGACATCTGTTAAACTATTGGAACATCTGTTAAACTACTGGTACATCTGTGAAACTATTTCGACATCCGGGAAACTATTGGCACATCTGTGAAACTATGGGGACATCTGTGAAACTAATGGGACATATGTGAAACTATTGGGAAATGTGTAAAACTACTGGGACATATGTGAAACTATTGGGAAATCTGTGAAACTATTGGGACATCTGTGAAACTATTGGGACATCTGTGAAACTACTGGTACATCTGTGAAACTATGGGGACATCTGTTAACCTACTGGGATATCTGTAAAACTACTGGGACATCTGTTAACTATTGGGACATCTGTGAAACTATGGGGACATCTGTTAACCTACTGGGACATCTGTGAAACTATTGGCACATCTATGAAACTAGTGGGACATCTGTGAAACTATGGGGACATCTGTTAACCTACTGGGACATCTGTGAAACTATTGGGACATCTGTTAAACTACTGGGACATATGTGAAACTACTGGGACATCTGTGAAACTACTGGGACATCTGTGAAACTACTGGGACATCTGTTAAACTATTGGAACATCTGTTAAACTACTGGTAAATCTGTGAAACTATTGGGACATCTGGGAAACTATTGGGACATCTGTGAAACTATGGGGACATCTGTGAAACTAATGGGACATATGTGAAACTATTGGGAAATGTGTAAAACTACTGGTACATATGTGAAACTATAGGGAAATCTGTGAAACTATTGGGACATCTGTTAAACTACTGGGACATCTGTGAAACTATGGGGACATCTGTAAAACTAATGGGACATATGTGAAACTATTGGGGCGTCTGTGAAACTACTGGGACATGTGTGAAACTACTGGGACATCTGTAAAACTACTGGGACATCTGTTAAACTATTGGGACATCTGTGAAACTATGGGGACATCTGTGAAACTAATGGGACATATGTGAAACTATTGGGAGTTCTGTGAAACTACTGGTACATCTGTGAAACTATCGGGACATCTGTTAACCTACTGGGATGTCTGTAAAACTTCTGGGACATCTGTGAAACTATTGGGACATCTGTGAAACTATTGGGACATCCGTGAAACTACTGGTACATCTGTGAAACTACTGTGACATCTGTTAAACTATTGGAACATCTGTTAAACTACTGGTATATCTGTGAAACTATTGGGACATCTGGGAAACTATTGGGACATCTGTGAAACTATGGGGACATCTGTGAAACTAATGGGACATATGTGAAACTATTGGGAAATGTGTAAAACTACTGGTACATATGTGAAACTATTGGGAAATCTGTGAAACTATCGGGACATCTGTTAACCTACTGGGATGTCTGTAAAACTTCTGGGACATCTGTGAAACTATTGGGACATCTGTGAAACTATTGGGACATCTGCGAAACTACTGGTACATCTGTGAAACTATTGGGACATCTGTGAAACTATGGGGACATCTGTGAAACAAATGGGACATAGGTGAAACTATTGGGACATCTGTGAAACTATTGGGACATCTGTGAAACTATGGGGTCATCTGTGAAACTAATGGGACATATGGGAAACTATTGGGACATCTGTGAAACTATTGGGACATCTGTGAAACTATTGGGACATCTGTGAAACTACTGGTACATCTGTGAAACTATGGGGATATCTGTTAACCTTCTGGGACATCTGTGAAACTATTGGGACATCTGTTAAACTACTGGGACATCTGTGAAACTACTGGAACATGTGTGAAACTACTGGGACATCTGTGAAACGACTGGGACATTTGTTAAACTATTGGAACATCTGTTAAACTACTGGTACATCTGTGAAACTATGGGGACATCTGTGAAACTAATGGGACATATGTGAAACTATTGGGAAATGTGTAAAACTACTGGGACATATGTGAAACTATTGGGAAATCTGTGAAACTATTGGGACATCTGTGAAACTATTGGGACATCTGTGAAACTACTGGTACATCTGTGAAACTATGGGGACATCTGTTAACCTACTGGGATATCTGTAAAACTACTGGGACATCTGTTAACTATTGGGACATCTGTGAAACTATGGGGACATCTTTTAACCTACTGGGACATCTGTTAAACTATTGGGACATCTATGAAACTAGTGGGACATCTGTGAAACTATTGGGACATCTGTGAAACTACTGGGACATCTGTGAAACTACTGGGACATCTGTGAAACTATCGGGACATCTGTTAACCTACTGGGACATCTGTGAAACTATTGGGACATCTGTGAAACTACTGGGACATCTGTTAAACTATTGGAACATCTGTTAAACTACTGGTACATCTGTGAAACTATTGGGACATCCGGGAAACTATTGGCACATCTGTGAAACTATGGGGACATCTGTGAAACTAATGGGACATATGTGAAACTATTGGGAAATGTGTAAAACTACTGGGACATATGTGAAACTATTGGGAAATCTGTGAAACTATTGGGACATCTGTGAAACTATTGGGACATCTGTGAAACTACTGGTACATCTGTGAAACTATGGGGACATCTGTTAACCTACTGGGATATCTGTAAAACTACTGGGACATCTGTTAACTATTGGGACATCTGTGAAACTATGGGGACATCTGTTAACCTACTGGGACATCTGTGAAACTATTGGCACATCTATGAAACTAGTGGGACATCTGTGAAACTATGGGGACATCTGTTAACCTACTGGGACATCTGTGAAACTATTGGGACATCTGTTAAACTACTGGGACATATGTGAAACTACTGGGACATCTGTGAAACTACTGGGACATCTGTGAAACTACTGGGACATCTGTTAAACTATTGGAACATCTGTTAAACTACTGGTAAATCTGTGAAACTATTGGGACATCTGGGAAACTATTGGGACATCTGTGAAACTATGGGGACATCTGTGAAACAAATGGGACATAGGTGAAACTATTGGGACATCTGTGAAACTATTGGGACATCTGTGAAACTATGGGGTCATCTGTGAAACTAATGGGACATATGGGAAACTATTGGGACATCTGTGAAACTATTGGGACATCTGTGAAACTATTGGGACATCTGTGAAACTACTGGTACATCTGTGAAACTATGGGGATATCTGTTAACCTACTGGGACATCTGTGAAACTATTGGGACATCTGTTAAACTACTGGGACATCTGTGAAACTACTGGAACATCTGTGAAACTACTGGGACATCTGTGAAACTACTGGGACATTTGTTAAACTATTGGAACATCTGTTAAACTACTGGTACATCTGTGAAACTATGGGTACATCTGTGAAACTAATGGGACATATGTGAAACTATTGGGAAATGTGTAAAACTACTGGGACATATGTGAAACTATTGGGAAATCTGTGAAACTATTGGGACATCTGTGAAACTATTGGGACATCTGTGAAACTACTGGTACATCTGTGAAACTATGGGGACATCTGTTAACCTACTGGGATATCTGTAAAACTACTGGGACATCTGTTAACTATTGGGACATCTGTGAAACTATGGGGACATCTTTTAACCTACTGGGACATCTGTGAAACTATTGGGATATCTATGAAACTAGTGGGACATCTGTGAAACTATTGGGACATCTGTGAAACTACTGGGACATCTGTGAAACTACTGGGACATCTGTGAAACTATCGGGACATCTGTTAACCTACTGGGACATCTGTGAAACTATTGGGACATCTATGAAACTAGTGGGACATCTGTGAAACTATGGGGACATCTGTTAACCTACTGGGATATCTGTAAAACTACTGGGACATCTGTTAACTATTGGGACATCTGTGAAACTATGGGGACATCTTTTAACCTACTGGGACATCTGTGAAACTATTGGGACATCTATGAAACTAGTGGGACATCTGTGAAACTATGGGGACATCTGTTAACCTACTGGGACATCTGTAAAACTATTGGGACATCTGTTAAACTACTGGGACATCTGTGAAACTACTGGGACATCGGTGAAACTACTGGGACATCTGTGAAACTACTGTGACATCTGTTAAACTATTGGAACATCTGTTAAACTACTGGTATATCTGTGAAACTATTGGGACATCTGGGAAACTATTGGGACATCTGTGAAACTATGGGGACATCTGTGAAACTAATGGGACATATGTGAAACTATTGGGAAATGTGTAAAACTACTGGTACATATGTGAAACTATTGGGAAATCTGTGAAACTATCGGGAGATCTGTTAACCTACTGGGATGTCTGTAAAACTTCTGGGACATCTGTGAAACTATTGGGACATCTGTGAAACTATTGGGACATCTGCGAAACTACTGGTACATCTGTGAAACTATTGGGACATCTGTGAAACTATGGGGACATCTGTGAAACAAATGGGACATAGGTGAAACTATTGGGACATCTGTGAAACTATTGGGACATCTGTGAAACTATGGGGTCATCTGTGAAACTAATGGGACATATGGGAAACTATTGAGACATCTGTGAAACTATTGGGACATCTGTGAAACTATTGGTACATCTGTGAAACTATGGGGATATCTGTTAACCTACTGGGACATCTGTGAAACTATTGGGACATCTGTTAAACTACTGGGACATCTGTGAAACTACTGGAACATCTGTGAAACTACTGGGACATCTGTGAAACTACTGGGACATTTGTTAAACTATTGGAACATCTGTTAAACTACTGGTACATCTGTGAAACTATGGGGACATCTGTGAAACTAATGGGACATATGTGAAACTATTGGGAAATGTGTAAAACTACTGGGACATATGTGAAACTATTGGGAAATCTGTGAAACTATTGGGACATCTGTGAAACTATTGGGACATCTGTGAAAC
Organism: Petromyzon marinus; assembly: GCF_048934315.1. Classification (NCBI taxonomy): domain Eukaryota; kingdom Metazoa; phylum Chordata; class Hyperoartia; order Petromyzontiformes; family Petromyzontidae; genus Petromyzon; species Petromyzon marinus. Next base: position 17,604 of record NW_027423691.1, on the reverse strand, counting down.
TACTGGTACATCTGTGAAACTATGGGGACATCTGTTAACCTACTGGGATATCTGTAAAACTACTGGGACATCTGTTAATTATTGGGACATCTGTGAAACTATGGGGACATCTTTTAACCTACTGGGACATCTGTTAAACTATTGGGACATCTATGAAAATAGTGGGACATCTGTGAAACTATTGGGACATCTGTGAAACTACTGGGACATCTGTGAAACTACTGGGACATCTGTGAAACTATCGGGACATCTGTTAACCTACTGGGACATCTGTGAAACTATTGGGACATCTGTGAAACTACTGGGACATATGTTAAACTATTGGAACATCTGTTAAACTACTGGTACATCTGTGAAACTATTTCGACATCCGGGAAACTATTGGCACATCTGTGAAACTATGGGGACATCTGTGAAACTAATGGGACATATGTGAAACTATTGGGAAATGTGTAAAACTACTGGGACATATGTGAAACTATTGGGAAATCTGTGAAACTATTGGGACATCTGTGAAACTATTGGGACATCTGTGAAACTACTGGTACATCTGTGAAACTATGGGGACATCTGTTAACCTACTGGGATATCTGTAAAACTACTGGGACATCTGTTAACTATTGGGACATCTGTGAAACTATGGGGACATCTGTTAACCTACTGGGACATCTGTGAAACTATTGGGACATCTGTGAAACTACTGGGACATCTGTGAAACTACTGGGACATCTGTTAAACTATTGGAACATCTGTTAAACTACTGGTAAATCTGTGAAACTATTGGGACATCTGGGAAACTATTGGGACATCTGTGAAACTATGGGGACATCTGTGAAACTAATGGGACATATGTGAAACTATTGGGAAATGTGTAAAACTACTGGTACATATGTGAAACTATAGGGAAATCTGTGAAACTATTGGGACATCTGTTAAACTACTGGGACATCTGTGAAACTATGGGGACATCTGTAAAACTAATGGGACATATGTGAAACTATTGGGGCGTCTGTGAAACTACTGGGACATGTGTGAAACTACTGGGACATCTGTAAAACTACTGGGACATCTGTTAAACTATTGGGACATCTGTGAAATTATGGGGACATCTGTGAAACTAATGGGACATATGTGAAACTATTGGGAGTTCTGTGAAACTACTGGTACATCTGTGAAACTATCGGGACATCTGTTAACCTACTGGGATGTCTGTAAAACTTCTGGGACATCTGTGAAACTATTGGGACATCTGTGAAACTATTGGGACATCCGTGAAACTACTGGTACATCTGTGAAACTACTGTGACATCTGTTAAACTATTGGAACATCTGTTAAACTACTGGTATATCTGTGAAACTATTGGGACATCTGGGAAACTATTGGGACATCTGTGAAACTATGGGGACATCTGTGAAACTAATGGGACATATGTGAAACTATTGGGAAATGTGTAAAACTACTGGTACATATGTGAAACTATTGGGAAATCTGTGAAACTATCGGGACATCTGTTAACCTACTGGGATGTCTGTAAAACTTCTGGGACATCTGTGAAACTATTGGGACATCTGTGAAACTATTGGGACATCTGCGAAACTATTGGGACATCTGTGAAACTATGGGGTCATCTGTGAAACTAATGGGACATATGGGAAACTATTGGGACATCTGTGAAACTATTGGGACATCTGTGAAACTATTGGGACATCTGTGAAACTACTGGTACATCTGTGAAACTATGGGGATATCTGTTAACCTACTGGGACATCTGTGAAACTATTGGGACATCTGTTAAACTACTGGGACATCTGTGAAACTACTGGAACATGTGTGAAACTACTGGGACATCTGTGAAACGACTGGGACATTTGTTAAACTATTGGAACATCTGTTAAACTACTGGTACATCTGTGAAACTATGGGGACATCTGTGAAACTAATGGGACATATGTGAAACTATTGGGAAATGTGTAAAACTACTGGGACATATGTGAAACTATTGGGAAATCTGTGAAACTATTGGGACATCTGTGAAACTATTGGGACATCTGTGAAACTACGGGTACATCTGTGAAACTATGGGGACATCTGTTAACCTACTGGGATATCTGTAAAACTACTGGGACATCTGTTAACTATTGGGACATCTGTGAAACTATGGGGACATCTTTTAACCTACTGGGACATTTGTTAAACTATTGGGACATCTATGAAACTAGTGGGACATCTGTGAAACTATTGGGACATCTGTGAAACTACTGGGACATCTGTGAAACTACTGGGACATCTGTGAAACTATCGGGACATCTGTTAACCTACTGGGACATCTGTGAAACTATTGGGACATCTGTGAAACTACTGGGACATCTGTTAAACTATTGGAACATCTGTTAAACTACTGGTACATCTGTGAAACTATTGGGACATCCGGGAAACTATTGGCACATCTGTGAAACTATGGGGACATCTGTGAAACTAATGGGACATATGTGAAACTATTGGGAAATGTGTAAAACTACTGGGACATATGTGAAACTATTGGGAAATCTGTGAAACTATTGGGACATCTGTGAAACTATTGGGACATCTGTGAAACTACTGGTACATCTGTGAAACTATGGGGACATCTGTTAACCTACTGGGATATCTGTAAAACTACTGGGACATCTGTTAACTATTGGGACATCTGTGAAACTATGGGGACATCTGTTAACCTACTGGGACATCTGTGAAACTATTGGCACATCTATGAAACTAGTGGGACATCTGTGAAACTATGGGGACATCTGTTAACCTACTGGGACATCTGTGAAACTATTGGGACATCTGTTAAACTACTGGGACATATGTGAAACTACTGGGACATCTGTGAAACTACTGGGACATCTGTGAAACTACTGGGACATCTGTTAAACTATTGGAACATCTGTTAAACTACTGGTAAATCTGTGAAACTATTGGGACATCTGGGAAACTATTGGGACATCTGTGAAACTATGGGGACATCTGTGAAACAAATGGGACATAGGTGAAACTATTGGGACATCTGTGAAACTATTGGGACATCTGTGAAACTATGGGGTCATCTGTGAAACTAATGGGACATATGGGAAACTATTGGGACATCTGTGAAACTATTGGGACATCTGTGAAACTATTGGGACATCTGTGAAACTACTGGTACATCTGTGAAACTATGGGGATATCTGTTAACCTACTGGGACATCTGTGAAACTATTGGGACATCTGTTAAACTACTGGGACATCTGTGAAACTACTGGAACATCTGTGAAACTACTGGGACATCTGTGAAACTACTGGGACATTTGTTAAACTATTGGAACATCTGTTAAACTACTGGTACATCTGTGAAACTATGGGGACATCTGTGAAACTAATGGGACATATGTGAAACTATTGGGAAATGTGTAAAACTACTGGGACATATGTGAAACTATTGGGAAATCTGTGAAACTATTGGGACATCTGTGAAACTATTGGGACATCTGTGAAACTACTGGTACATCTGTGAAACTATGGGGACATCTGTTAACCTACTGGGATATCTGTAAAACTACTGGGACATCTGTTAACTATTGGGACATCTGTGAAACTATGGGGACATCTTTTAACCTACTGGGACATCTGTTAAACTATTGGGATATCTATGAAACTAGTGGGACATCTGTGAAACTGTTGGGACATCTGTGAAACTACTGGGACATCTGTGAAACTACTGGGACATCTGTGAAACTATCGGGACATCTGTTAACCTACTGGGACATCTGTGAAACTATTGGGACATCTGTGAAACTACTGGGACATCTGTTAAACTATTGGAACATCTGTTAAACTACTGGTACATCTGTGAAACTATTGGGACATCCGGGAAACTATTGGCACATCTGTGAAACTATGGGGACATCTGTGAAACTAATGGGACATATGTGAAACTATTGGGAAATGTGTAAAACTACTGGGACATATGTGAAACTATTGGGAAATCTGTGAAACTATTGGGACATCTGTGAAACTATTGGGACATCTGTGAAACTACTGGTACATCTGTGAAACTATGGGGACATCTGTTAACCTACTGGGATATCTGTAAAACTACTGGGACATCTGTTAACTATTGGGACATCTGTGAAACTATGGGGACATCTGTTAACCTACTGGGACATCTGTGAAACTATTGGCACATCTATGAAACTAGTGGGACATCTGTGAAACTATGGGGACATCTGTTAACCTACTGGGACATCTGTGAAACTATTGGGACATCTGTTAAACTACTGGGACATATGTGAAACTACTGGGACATCTGTGAAACTACTGGGACATCTGTGAAACTACTGGGACATCTGTTAAACTATTGGAACATCTGTTAAACTACTGGTAAATCTGTGAAACTATTGGGACATCTGGGAAACTATTGGGACATCTGTGAAACTATGGGGACATCTGTGAAACTAATGGGACATATGTGAAACTATTGGGAAATGTGTAAAACTACTGGTACATATGTGAAACTATAGGGAAATCTGTGAAACTATTGGGACATCTGTTAAACTACTGGGACATCTGTGAAACTATGGGGACATCTGTAAAACTAATGGGACATATGTGAAACTATTGGGGCGTCTGTGAAACTACTGGGACATGTGTGAAACTACTGGGACATCTGTAAAATTACTGGGACATCTGTTAAACTATTGGGACATCTGTGAAACTATGGGGACATCTGTGAAACTAATGGGACATATGTGAAACTATTGGGAGATCTGTGAAACTATTGGTACATCTGTGAAACTATCGGGACATCTGTTAACCTACTGGGATGTCTGTAAAACTTCTGGGACATCTGTGAAACTATTGGGACATCTGTGAAACTATTGGGACATCCGTGAAACTACTGGTACATCTGTGAAACTATTGGGACATCTGTGAAACTATGGGGACATCTGTGAAACAAATGGGACATAGGTGAAACTATTGGGACATCTGTGAAACTATTGGGACATCTGTGAAACTATGGGGTCATCTGTGAAACTAATGGGACATATGTGAAACTATTGGGACATCTGTGAAACTATTGGAACATCTGTGAAACTATTGGGACATCTGTGAAACTACTGGTACATCTGTGAAACTATGGGGACATCTGTGAAACTAATGGGACATATGTGAAACTATTGGGAAATGTGTAAAACTACTGGGACATATGTGAAACTATTGGGAAATCTGTGAAACTATTGGGACATCTGTGAAACTACTGGTACATCTGTGAAACTATGGGGACATCTGTTAACCTACTGGGATATCTGTAAAACTACTGGGACATCTGTTAACTATTGGGACATCTGTGAAACTATGGGGAAATCTGTTAACCTTCCTGGACATCTGTGAAACTATTGGCACATCTATGAAACTAGTGGGACATCTGTGAAACTATGGGGACATCTGTTAACCTACTGGGATATCTGTAAAACTACTGGGACATCTGTTAACTATTGGGACATCTGTGAAACTATGGGGACATCTTTTAACCTACTGGGACATCTGTGAAACTATTGGGACATCTATGAAACTAGTGGGACATCTGTTAAACTATGGGGACATCTGTTAACCTACTGGGACATCTGTAAAACTATTGGGACATCTGTTAAACTACTGGGACATCTGTGAAACTACTGGGACATCTGTGAAACTACTTGGACATCTGTGAAACTACTGTGACATCTGTTAAACTATTGGAACATCTGTTAAACTACTGGTATATCTGTGAAACTATTGGGACATCTGGGAAACTATTGGGACATCTGTGAAACTATGGGGACATCTGTGAAACTAATGGGACATATGTGAAACTATTGGGAAATGTGTAAAACTACTGGTACATATGTGAAACTATTGGGAAATCTGTGAAACTATCGGGACATCTGTTAACCTACTGGGATGTCTGTAAAACTTCTGGGACATCTGTGAAACTATTGGGACATCTGTGAAACTATTGGGACATCTGCGAAACTACTGGTACATCTGTGAAACTATTTGGACATCTGTGAAACTATGGGTACATCTGTGAAACAAATGGGACATAGGTGAAACTATTGGGACATCTGTGAAACTATTGGGACATCTGTGAAACTATGGGGTCATCTGTGAAACTAATGGGACATATGGGAAACTATTGGGACATCTGTGAAACTATTGGGACATCTGTGAAACTATTGGGACATCTGTGAAACTACTGGTACATCTGTGAAACTATGGGGATATCTGTTAACCTACTGGGACATCTGTGAAACTATTGGGACATCTGTTAAACTACTGGGACATCTGTGAAACTACTGGAACATCTGTGAAACTACTGGGACATCTGTGAAACTACTGGGACATTTGTTAAACTATTGGAACATCTGTTAAACTACTGGTACATCTGTGAAACTATGGGGACATCTGTGAAACTAATGGGACATATGTGAAACTATTGGGAAATGTGTAAAACTACTGGGACATATGTGAAACTATTGGGAAATCTGTGAAACTATTGGGACATCTGTGAAACTATTGGGACATCTGTGAAACTACTGGTACATCTGTGAAACTATGGGGACATCTGTTAACCTACTGGGATATCTGTAAAACTACTGGGACATCTGTTAACTATTGGGACATCTGTGAAACTATGGGGTCATCTGTGAAACTAATGGGACATATGTGAAACTATTGGGACATCTGTGAAACTATTGGAACATCTGTGAAACTATTGGGACATCTGTGAAACTACTGGGACATCTGTGAAACTACTGGGACATCTGTGAAACTATCGGGACATCTGTTAACCTACTGGGACATCTGTGAAACTATTGGGACATCTGTGAAACTACTGGGACATCTGTTAAACTATTGGAACATCTGTTAAACTACTGGTACATCTGTGAAACTATTGGGACATCCGGGAAACTATTGGCACATCTGTGAAACTATGGGGACATCTGTGAAACTAATGGGACATATGTGAAACTATTGGGAGATCTGTGAAACTACTGGTACATCTGTGAAACTATCGGGACATCTGTTAACCTACTGGGATGTCTGTAAAACTTCTGGGACATCTGTGAAACTATTGGGACATCTGTGAAACTATTGGGACATCCGTGAAACTACTGGTACATCTGTGAAACTACTGTGACATCTGTTAAACTATTGGAACATCTGTTAAACTACTGGTATATCTGTGAAACTATTGGGACATCTGGGAAACTATTGGGACATCTGTGAAACTATGGGGACATCTGTGAAACTAATGGGACATATGTGAAACTATTGGGAAATGTGTAAAACTACTGGTACATATGTGAAACTATTGGGAAATCTGTGAAACTATCGGGACATCTGTTAACCTACTGGGATGTCTGTAAAACTTCTGGGACATCTGTGAAACTATTGGGACATCTGTGAAACTATTGGGACATCTGCGAAACTACTGGTACATCTGTGAAACTATTGGGACATCTGTGAAACTATGGGGACATCTGTGAAACAAATGGGACATAGGTGAAACTATTGGGACATCTGTGAAACTATTGGGACATCTGTGAAACTATGGGGTCATCTGTGAAACTAATGGGACATATGGGAAACTATTTGGACATCTGTGAAACTATTGGGACATCTGTGAAACTATTGGGACATCTGTGAAACTACTGGTACATCTGTGAAACTATGGGGATATCTGTTAACCTACTGGGACATCTGTGAAACTATTGGGACATCTGTTAAACTACTGGGACATCTGTGAAACTACTGGAACATCTGTGAAACTACTGGGACATCTGTGAAACTACTGGGACATTTGTTAAACTATTGGAACATCTGTTAAACTACTGGTACATCTGTGAAACTATGGGGACATCTGTGAAACTAATGGGACATATGTGAAACTATTGGGAAATGTGTAAAACTACTGGGACATATGTGAAACTATTGGGAAATCTGTGAAACTATTGGGACATCTGTGAAACTATTGGGACATCTGTGAAACTACTGGTACATCTGTGAAACTATGGGGACATCTGTTAACCTACTGGGATATCTGTAAAACTAGTGGGACATCTGTTAACTATTGGGACATCTGTGAAACTATGGGGACATCTTTTAACCTACTGGGACATCTGTTAAACTATTGGGACATCTATGAAACTAGTGGGACATCTGTGAAACTATTGGGACATCTGAGAAACTATTGGGACATCTGTGAAACTACTGGGACATCGGTGAAACTATCGGGACATCTGTTAACCTACTGGGACATCTGTGAAACTATTGGGACATCTGTGAAACTACTGGGACATCTGTTAAACTATTGGAACATCTGTTAAACTACTGGTACATCTGTGAAACTATTGGGACATCCGGGAAACTATTGGCACATCTGTGAAACTATGGGGACATCTGTGAAACTAATGGGACATATGTGAAACTATTGGGAAATGTGTAAAACTACTGGGACATATGTGAAACTATTGGGAAATCTGTGAAACTATTGGGACATCTGTGAAACTATTGGGACATCTGTGAAACTACTGGTACATCTGTGAAACTATGGGGACATCTGTTAACCTACTGGGATATCTGTAAAACTACTGGGACATCTGTTAACTATTGGGACATCTGTGAAACTATGGGGAGGGTCCGGGGAGGGTCCGGGGAGGGTCCGGGGAGGGTCCGGGGAGGGTCCGGGGAGGGTCCGGGGAGGGTCCGGGGAGGGTCCGGGGAGGGTCCGGGGAGGGTCCGGGGAGGGTCCGGGGAGGGTCCGGGGAGGGTCCGGGGAGGGTCCGGGGAGGGTCCGGGGAGGGTCCGGGGAGGGTCCGGGGAGGGTCCGGGGAGGGTCCGGGGAGGGTCCGGGGAGGGTCCGGGGAGGGTCCGGGGAGGGTCCGGGGAGGGTCCGGGGAGGGTCCGGGGAGGGTCCGGGGAGGGTCCGGGGAGGGTCCGGGGAGGGTCCGGGGAGGGTCCGGGGAGGGTCCGGGGAGGGTCCGGGGAGGGTCCGGGGAGGGTCCGGGGAGGGTCCGGGGAGGGTCCGGGGAGGGTCCGGGGAGGGTCCGGGGAGGGTCCGGGGAGGGTCCGGGGAGGGTCCGGGGAGGGTCCGGGGAGGGTCCGGGGAGGGTCCGGGGAGGGTCCGGGGAGGGTCCGGGGAGGGTCCGGGGAGGGTCCGGGGAGGGTCCGGGGAGGGTCCGGGGAGGGTCCGGGGAGGGTCCGGGGAGGGTCCGGGGAGGGTCCGGGGAGGGTCCGGGGAGGGTCCGGGGAGGGTCCGGGGAGGGTCCGGGGAGGGTCCGGGGAGGGTCCGGGGAGGGTCCGGGGAGGGTCCGGGGAGGGTCCGGGGAGGGTCCGGGGAGGGTCCGGGGAGGGTCCGGGGAGGGTCCGGGGAGGGTCCGGGGAGGGTCCGGGGAGGGTCCGGGGAGGGTCCGGGGAGGGTCCGGGGAGGGTCCGGGGGAGGGTCCGGGGAGGGTCCGGGGAGGGTCCGGGGAGGGTCCGGGGAGGGTCCGGGGAGGGTCCGGGGAGGGTCCGGGGAGGGTCCGGGGAGGGTCCGGGGAGGGTCCGGGGAGGGTCCGGGGAGGGTCCGGGGAGGGTCCGGGGAGGGTCCGGGGAGGGTCCGGGGAGGGTCCGGGGAGGGTCCGGGGAGGGTCCGGGGAGGGTCCGGGGAGGGTCCGGGGAGGGTCCGGGGAGGGTCCGGGGAGGGTCCGGGGAGGGTCCGGGGAGGGTCCGGGGAGGGTCCGGGGAGGGTCCGGGGAGGGTCCGGGGAGGGTCCGGGGAGGGTCCGGGGAGGGTCCGGGGAGGGTCCGGGGAGGGTCCGGGGAGGGTCCGGGGAGGGTCCGGGGAGGGTCCGGGGAGGGTCCGGGGAGGGTCCGGGGAGGGTCCGGGGAGGGTCCGGGGAGGGTCCGGGGAGGGTCCGGGGAGGGTCCGGGGAGGGTCCGGGGAGGGTCCGGGGAGGGTCCGGGGAGGGTCCGGGGAGGGTCCGGGGAGGGTCCGGGGAGGGTCCGGGGAGGGTCCGGGGAGGGTCCGGGGAGGGTCCGGGGGGTCCGGGGAGGGTCCGGGGAGGGTCCGGGGAGGGTCCGGGGAGGGTCCGGGGAGGGTCCGGGGAGGGTCCGGGGAGGGTCCGGGGAGGGTCCGGGGAGGGTCCGGGGAGGGTCCGGGGAGGGTCCGGGGAGGGTCCGGGAGGGGCCGGAGGGTCCGGGGAGGGTCCGGGGAGGGTCCGGGGAGGGTCCGGGGAGGGTCCGGGGAGGGTCCGGGGAGGGTCCGGGGAGGGTCCGGGGAGGGTCCGGGGAGGGTCCGGGGAGGGTCCGGGGAGGGTCCGGGGAGGGTCCGGGGAGGGTCCGGGGAGGGTCCGGGGAGGGTCCCGGGGAGGGTCCGGGGAGGGTCCCGGGGAGGGTCCGGGGGAGGGTCCGGGGAGGGTCCGGGGAGGGTCCGGGGAGGGTCCGGGGAGGGTCCGGGGAGGGTCCGGGGAGGGTCCGGGGAGGGGTCCGGGGAGGGTCCGGGGGAGGGTCCGGGGAGGGTCCGGGGAGGGTCCGGGGAGGGTCCGGGAAGGGCCCGGAGGTCCGGGGAGGGTCCGGGGAGGGTCCGGGGAGGGTCCGGGGAGGGGTCCGGGGGAGGGTCCGGGGAGGGTCCGGGGAGGGTCCGGGGAGGGTCCGGGGAGGGTCCGGGGAGGGCGGGGGAGGGTCCCGGGGAGGGTCCGGGGAGGGTCCGGGGAGGGTCCCGGGGAGGGTGCCGGGGAGGGTCCCGGGGGAGGGTCCGGGGAGGGTCCGGGGAGGGTCCGGGGAGGGTCCGGGGAGGGTCCGGGGAGGGTCCGGGAGGGTCCGGAGTCCGGGGGAGGGTCCGGGGAGGGTCCGGGGAGGTCCGGGGAGGGTCCGGGGAGGGTCCGGGGAGGGTCCGGGGAGGGTCCGGGGAGGGTCCGGGGAGGGTCCGGGAGGGTCCGGGGAGGGTCCGGGGAGGGTCCGGGGAGGGTCCGGGGAGGGTCCGGGGAGGGTCCGGGGAGGGTCCGGGGAGGGTCCGGGGAGGGTCCGGGGAGGGTCCGGGGAGGGTCCGGGGAGGGTCCGGGGAGGGTCCGGGGAGGGTCCGGGGAGGGTCCGGGGAGGGTCCGGGGAGGGTCCGGGGAGGGTCCGGGGAGGGTCCGGGGAGGGTCCGGGGAGGGTCCGGGGAGGGTCCGGGGAGGGTCCGGGGAGGGTCCGGGGAGGGTCCGGGAGGGTCCGGGGAGGGTCCGGGGAGGGTCCGGGGAGGGTCCGGGGAGGGTCCGGGGAGGGTCCGGGGAGGGTCCGGGGAGGGTCCGGGGAGGGTCCCGGGGAGGGTCCGGGGAGGGTCCGGGGAGGGTCCGGGGAGGGTCCGGGGAGGGTCCGGGGAGGGTCCGGGGAGGGTCCGGGGAGGGTCCCGGGGAGGGTCCGGGGAGGGTCCCGGGGAGGGTCCGGGGAGGTAGGGGGAGGGCCCGGGGAGGGCCCGGGGAGGGGCCCGGAGGGCCCGGGGAGGGCCCGGGGAGGGCCCGGCGGAGGGGCCCGGGGAGGGCCCGGGGAGGGTCCGGGGAGGGCCCGGGGAGGGCCGGGGAGGGCCCGGGGAGGGCCCGGGGAGGGCCCGGGGAGGGCCCGGGGAGGGCCCGGGGAGGGCCCGGGGAGGGCCCGGGGGAGGGCCCGGGGAGGCCCGGGGAGGGCCCGGGGAGGGCCCGGGGAGGGCCCGGGGAGGGCCCGGGGAGGGCCCGGGGAGGGGCCCGGGGAGGGCCCGGGGAGGGCCCGGGGGAGGGCCCGGGGAGGGCCCGGGGAGGGCCCGGGGAGGGCCCGGGGAGGGCCCGGGGAGGGCCCGGGGAGGGCCCGGGAGGGCCCGGGGAGGGGCCCGGGGAGGGCCCGGGGAGGGCCCGGGGAGGGCCCGGGGAGGGCCCGGGGAGGGCCCGGGGAGGGCCCGGGGAGGGGCCCGGGGAGGGCCCGGGGAGGGCCCGGGGAGGGTCCCGGGGAGGGCCCGGGGAGGGCCCGGGGAGGGCCCGGGGAGGGCCCGGGGAGGCCCGGGGAGGGCCCGGGGAGGGTCCCGGGGAGGGCCCGGGGAGGGCCCGGGAGGGTCCGGGGAGGGTCCCGGGTGGGGAGGGTCCGGGGAGGGTCCCGGGGAGGGTCCCGGGAGGGGCCCGGGAGGGTCCCGGGGAGGGTCCCGGGGAGGGTCCCGCGGGGAGGGCCCGGGGAGGGTCCCGGGGAGGGTCCCGGGGAGGGTCCCGGGGAGGGTCCCGGGGAGGGTCCCGGGGAGGGTCCCGGGGAGGGTCCCGGGGAGGGTCCCGGGGAGGGTCCCGGGGAGGGTCCCGGGGAGGGTCCCGGGGAGGGTCCCGGGGAGGGTCCCGGGGAGGGTCCCGGGGAGGGTCCCGGGGAGGGTCCCGGGGAGGGTCCCGGGGAGGGTCCCGGGGAGGGTCCCGGGGAGGGTCCCGGGGAGGGTCCCGGGGAGGGTCCCGGGGAGGGTCCCGGGGAGGGTCCCGGGGAGGGTCCCGGGGAGGGTCCCGGGGAGGGTCCCGGGGGAGGGTCCCGGGGAGGGTCCCGGGGAGGGTCCCCGGGGAGGGTCCCGGGGAGGGTCCCGGGGAGGGTCCCGGGGAGGGTCCCGGGGAGGGTCCCGGGGAGGGTCCCGGGGAGGGTCCCGGGGTGGGCCCGGGAGGGTCCCGGGAGGGTCCCGGGGAGGGTCCCGGGGAGGGTCCCGGGGAGGGTCCCGGGGAGGGTCCCGGGGAGGGTCCCGGGGAGGGTCCCGGGAGGGCGGGAGGGTCCCGGGGAGGGTCCCGGGGAGGGTCCCGGGGAGGGTCCCGGGGAGGGTCCCGGGGGAGGGTCCCGGGGAGGGTCCCCGGGGAGGGGTCCCGGGGAGGGTCCCGGGGAGGGTCCCGGGGAGGGTCCCCGGGGAGGGTCCCGGGGAGGGTCCCGGGGAGGGTCCCGGGGAGGGTCCCGGGGAGGGTCCCGGGGAGGGTCCCGGGGAGGGTCCCGGGGGAGGGTCCCGGGGAGGGTCCCGGGGAGGGTCCCGGGGAGGGTCCCGGGGAGGGTCCCGGGGAGGGTCCCGGGGAGGGTCCCGGGGAGGGTCCCGGGGGGGTGCCCGGGGAGGGTCCCGGGGAGGGTCCCGGGGAGGGTCCCGGGGAGGGTCCCGGGGAGGGTCCCGGGGAGGGTCCCGGGGAGGGTCCCGGGGAGGGTCCCGGGAGGGTCCCGGGGAGGGTCCCGGGGAGGGTCCCGGGGAGGGTCCCGGGGAGGGTCCCGGGGAGGGTCCCGGGGAGGGTCCCGGGGAGGGTCCCGGGGAGGGTCCCGGGGAGGGTCCCGGGGAGGGTCCCGGGGAGGGTCCCGGGGAGGGTCCCGGGGAGGGTCCCGGGGAGGGGTCGGGGGGGCCGGGGAGGGTCCCGGGGAGGGTCCGGGGAGGGTCCCGGGGAGGGTCCCGGGGAGGGTCCCGGGGAGGGTCCCGGGGAGGGTCCCGGGGAGGGTCCCGGGGAGGGTCCCGGGGGAGGGTCCCGGGGAGGGTCCCGGGGAGGGTCCCGGGGAGGGTCCCGGGGAGGGTCCCGGGGAGGGTCCCGGGGAGGGTCCCGGGGAGGGTCCCGGGGGAGGGTCCCGGGGAGGGTCCCGGGGAGGGTCCCGGGGAGGGTCCCGGGGAGGGTCCCGGGGAGGGTCCCGGGGGAGGGTCCCGGGGAGGGTCCCGGGGAGGGTCCCGGGGAGGGTCCCGGGGAGGGTCCCGGGGAGGGTCCCGGGGAGGGTCCCGGGGAGGGTCCCGGGGAGGGTCCCGGGGAGGGTCCCGGGGAGGGTCCCGGGGAGGGTCCCGGGGAGGGTCCCGGGGAGGGTCCCGGGGAGGGTCCCGGGGAGGGTCCCGGGGAGGGTCCCGGGGAGGGTCCCGGGGAGGGTCCCGGGGAGGGTCCCGGGGAGGGTCCCGGGGAGGGTCCCGGGGAGGGTCCCGGGGAGGGTCCCGGGGAGGGTCCCGGGGAGGGTCCCGGGGAGGGTCCCGGGGAGGGTCCCGGGGAGGGTCCCGGGGAGGGTCCCGGGGAGGGTCCCGGGGAGGGTCCCGGGGAGGGTCCCGGGGAGGGTCCCGGGGAGGGTCCCGGGGAGGGTCCCGGGGAGGGTCCCGGGGAGGGTCCCGGGGAGGGTCCCGGGGAGGGTCCCGGGGAGGGTCCCGGGGAGGGTCCCGGGGAGGGTCCCGGGGAGGGTCCCGGGGAGGGTCCCGGGGAGGGTCCCGGGGAGGGTCCCGGGGAGGGTCCCGGGGAGGGTCCCGGGGAGGGTCCCGGGGAGGGTCCCGGAAGGGTCCGGAGGGTCCCGGGGAGGGTCCCGGGGAGGGTCCCCGGGGAGGGTCCCGGGGAGGGTCCCGGGGAGGGTCCCGGGGAGGGTCCCGGGGAGGGTCCCGGGGAGGGTCCCGGGGAGGGTCCCGGGGAGGGTCCCGGGGAGGGTCCCGGGGAGGGTCCCGGGGAGGGTCCCGGGGAGGGTCCCGGGGAGGGTCCCGGGGAGGGTCCCGGGGAGGGTCCCGGGGAGGGTCCCGGGGAGGGTCCCGGGGAGGGTCCCGGGGAGGGTCCCGGGGAGGGTCCCGGGGGAGGGTCCCGGGGAGGGTCCCGGGGAGGGTCCCGGGGAGGGTCCCCGGGAGGGTCCCGGGGAGGGTCCCGGGGAGGGTCCCGGGGAGGGTCCCGGGGAGGGTCCCGGGGAGGGTCCCGGGGGAGGGTCCCGGGGAGGGTCCCGGGGAGGGTCCCGGGGAGGGTCCCGGGGAGGGTCCCGGGGAGGGTCCCGGGGAGGGTCCCGGGGAGGGTCCCGGGGAGGGTCCCGGGGAGGGTCCCGGGGAGGGTCCCGGGGAGGGTCCCGGGGAGGGTCCCGGGGAGGGTCCCGGGGAGGGTCCGGGGAGGGTCCCGGGGAGGGTCCCGGGGAGGGTCCCGGGGAGGGTCCCGGGGAGGGTCCCGGGGAGGGTCCCGGGGAGGGTCCCGGGGAGGGTCCCGGGGAGGGTCCCGGGGAGGGTCCCGGGGAGGGTCCCGGGGGAGGGTCCCGGGGAGGGTCCCGGGGAGGGTCCCGGGGAGGGTCCCGGGGAGGGTCCCGGGGAGGGTCCCGGGGAGGGTCCCGGGGAGGGTCCCGGGGAGGGTCCCGGGGAGGGTCCCGGGGAGGGTCCCGGGGAGGGTCCCGGGAGGGTCCCGGGGAGGGTCCCGGGGAGGGTCCCGGGGAGGGTCCCGGGGAGGGTCCCGGGGAGGGTCCCGGGAGGGTCCCGGGGAGGGTCCCGGGGAGGGTCCCGGGGAGGGTCCCGGGGAGGGTCCCGGGGAGGGTCCCGGGGAGGGTCCCGGGGAGGGTCCCGGGGAGGGTCCCGGGGAGGGTCCCGGGGAGGGTCCCGGGGAGGGTCCCGGGGAGGGTCCCGGGGAGGGTCCCGGGGAGGGTCCCGGGGAGGGTCCCCGGGGAGGGTCCCGGGGAGGGTCCCGGGGAGGGTCCCGGGGAGGGTCCCGGGGAGGGTCCCGGGGAGGGTCCCGGGGAGGGTCCCGGGGAGGGTCCCGGGGAGGGTCCCGGGGAGGGTCCCGGGGAGGGTCCCGGGGAGGGTCCCGGGGAGGGTCCCGGGGAGGGTCCCGGGGAGGGTCCCGGGGAGGGTCCCGGGGAGGGTCCCGGGGAGGGTCCCGGGGAGGGTCCCGGGGAGGGTCCCGGGGAGGGTCCCGGGGAGGGTCCCGGGGAGGGTCCCGGGGAGGGTCCCGGGGAGGGTCCCGGGGAGGGTCCCGGGGAGGGTCCCGGGGAGGGTCCCGGGGAGGGTCCCGGGGAGGGTCCCGGGGAGGGTCCCGGGGAGGGTCCCGGGGAGGGTCCCGGGAGGGTCCCGGGGAGGGTCCCGGGGAGGGTCCCGGGGAGGGTCCCGGGGAGGGTCCCGGGGAGGGTCCCGGGGAGGGTCCCGGGGAGGGTCCCGGGGAGGGTCCCGGGGAGGGTCCCGGGGAGGGTCCCGGGGAGGGTCCCGGGGAGGGTCCCGGGGAGGGTCCCGGGGAGGGTCCCGGGGAGGGTCCCGGGGAGGGTCCCGGGGAGGGTCCCGGGGAGGGTCCCGGGGAGGGTCCCGGGGAGGGTCCCGGGGAGGGTCCCGGGGAGGGTCCCGGGGAGGGTCCCGGGGAGGGTCCCGGGGAGGGTCCCGGGGAGGGTCCCGGGGAGGGTCCCGGGGAGGGTCCCGGGGAGGGTCCCGGGGGAGGGTCCCGGGGAGGGTCCCGGGGAGGGTCCCGGGGAGGGTCCCGGGGAGGGTCCCGGGGAGGGTCCCGGGGAGGGTCCCGGGGAGGGTCCCGGGGAGGGTCCCGGGGAGGGTCCCGGGGAGGGTCCCCCGGGGAGGGTCCCGGGGAGGGTCCCGGGGAGGGTCCCGGGGAGGGTCCCGGGGAGGGTCCCGGGGAGGGTCCCGGGGAGGGTCCCGGGGAGGGTCCCGGGGAGGGTCCCGGGGAGGGTCCCGGGGAGGGTCCCGGGGAGGGTCCCGGGGAGGGTCCCGGGGAGGGTCCCGGGGAGGGTCCCGGGGAGGGTCCCGGGGAGGGTCCCGGGGAGGGTCCCGGGGAGGGTCCCGGGGAGGGTCCCGGGGAGGGTCCCGGGGAGGGTCCCGGGGAGGGTCCCGGGGAGGGTCCCGGGGAGGGTCCCGGGGAGGGTCCCGGGGAGGGTCCCGGGGAGGGTCCCGGGGAGGGTCCCGGGGAGGGTCCCGGGGAGGGTCCCGGGGAGGGTCCCGGGGAGGGTCCCGGGGAGGGTCCCGGGGAGGGTCCCGGGGAGGGTCCCGGGGAGGGTCCCGGGGAGGGTCCCGGGGAGGGTCCCGGGGAGGGTCCCGGGGAGGGTCCCGGGAGGGTCCCGGGGAGGGTCCCGGGGAGGGTCCCGGGGAGGGTCCCGGGGAGGGTCCCGGGGAGGGTCCCGGGGAGGGTCCCGGGGAGGGTCCCGGGGAGGGTCCCGGGGAGGGTCCCGGGGAGGGTCCCGGGGAGGGTCCCGGGGAGGGTCCCGGGGAGGGTCCCGGGGGAGGGTCCCGGGGAGGGTCCCGGGGAGGGTCCCGGGGAGGGTCCCGGGGAGGGTCCCGGGGAGGGTCCCGGGGAGGGTCCCGGGGGAGGGTCCCGGGGAGGGTCCCGGGGAGGGTCCCGGGGAGGGTCCCGGGGAGGGTCCCGGGGAGGGTCCCGGGGAGGGTCCCGGGGAGGGTCCCGGGGAGGGTCCCGGGGAGGGTCCCGGGAGGGTCCCGGGGAGGGTCCCGGGGAGGGTCCCGGGGAGGGTCCCGGGAGGCCGGAGGGTCCCGACGGGAGGGTCCCGGGGAGGGTCCCGGGGAGGGTCCCGGGGAGGGTCCCGGGAGGGTCCCGGGGAGGGTCCCGGGGAGGGTCCCGGGGAGGGTCCCGGGGAGGGTCCCGGGGAGGGTCCCGGGGAGGGTCCCGGGGAGGGTCCCGGGGAGGGTCCCGGGGAGGGTCCCGGGGAGGGTCCCGGGGAGGGTCCCCGGGGAGGGTCCCGGGGAGGGTCCCGGGGAGGGTCCCGGGGAGGGTCCCCGGGGAGGGTCCCGGGAGGGTCCCGGGAGATGGTCCCGGGAGGGTCCCGGGAGGGTCCCGGGGGAGGGTCCCGGGGAGGGTCCCGGGGGGTCCCGGGGAGGGTCCCGGGGAGGGTCCCGGGGAGGGTCCCGGGGAGGGTCCC